>NC_090382.1:32773797-32904019 GCF_036365525.1 Heterodontus francisci
AGTTTCAGGCTGCAATTCATAAAAGCTGAGCATGAAATGCCTATGATTCTCTTTTTTAAAATTGCTTTACATCTGGAATAAAGATTGACATTTGAAGTATAACACCTGAAATGTGATGGGTATGAATTAGATGCAAGACTTTTGTATATGTAATAATAATAGAATCATAAACAATTAATTTGTATCTACTATTTAATAGATCAAAAAGAATGGTAAAAAAATACTTAAAATACAAAACCAGCCACCTATGCAGCAGCGCAAACATTATTCATATCGAAATTACTGAGTTCACCTTTCAAGGATGGTTGTACTTTCTGAGGCCGGTTTATTCAATGCATAGGAGTAAAAGTTGTCTCTTAAGTTGGTCAAAACTATGCTGTTTACAACTGCCCCGATCGAACAAACTGCCTGTATAAATGAGTACCCGAGATGATTCATTGCAAATTGGCATTGGAAAGCATTGAACACATTCTTGGCAGTTGGCAATAATTCAGCTTCAAAGTATTCAAAACTTATGCAAGGTAGTGATTACTGTACACTGCATGCTTCAGATACCCAAGGGCATCAGCAATCCAGCCCCACAGAGTTTGCCAGCCTTGCTATAGTAGACATGGCAGTTCTGTGTAATATATAGTTAACAGTGTTTTAAACGGATTGATAGACCGAGAAGAATCGTGTGGATCAAAGGTACTTCAATCTATTGCAGCAAATTGACAAAGAGGTAATTTGGCAAGCTTACAGTCAAGTAATCAAGCATTAGTAACAAGTGTATAAAATATAACAGAATATTAGCACATAAAATCTTTCACATAAAACTAAAACAAGCCTGCACAGCTAGTGACATATAATAGCAAACCATCCAGAGCTCAAGGTCCCACTGCCGCAGAGCCCTAACTTTGTGTATGCACTTGCTGATGGGTTCGGGATCACTGCTGTAGGTCAGGATTTCCCTTAAAGTACTTTCCCCCCCTTCCCCTGTCAGCATTCTGAAGGGAATCCCTCCTTGACACCCTGGTCCATTCCTCCATTACCCCCACCACCTCGTCCCCTTCCCATGGCACCTTCCACTGCAATCGCAGGAGGTGTAATACCTGCCCATTTACCTCCTCTCTCATCATTATTCCAGGCCCCAAACACTCCTTTCAGGTGAAGCAGTGATTTACTTGCACTTCTTTCAATGTAGTATACTGTATTCGCTGCTCACAATGTGGTGTCCTCTACATTGGTGAGACCAAACAGAGACTGGGTGACCGTTTTGCAGAACACCTCTGCTCAGTCCGCAAGCATGACCCCGAGCTTCCGGTTGCTTCCCATTTCAACACTCCCCCCTGCTCTCATGCTCACATCTCTGTACTGGGATTGCTGCAGTGTTCCAGTGAACATCAACGCAAGCTCGAGGAAGAGCATCTCATTTACTGATTAGGCACACTACAGCCTGCCGGACTAAACATTGAGTTCAATAATTTCAGAGCATGACGGGCCCCCCATTTTACTTTTATTTTTAGTTATTTTTTTTCTTTTTCCTTTTTAAAATTTTTTTTTGTGTTTATTTTATTTTATTTCATCTTAGTTTGTTCAGTTTGCTTACCCACTGTTTTTTTTCATGTTTGTACTTGCGGCTGTTCAATTTTCAGTCCATTAACACCCTATCTGTACTAATGCTTTGTCTTTCAACACACCATTAACATATTGTTTGCCTTTGCTTCACAACCTTCTGGTCAGCTGTTCTGTGACCTTGTCCTATCTACACCTTCTCCTTTGTTATCTCTTGCCCCACCCCCACTTTACTTGCTTATAACCTTTTCTTTCTTTCTTTTGGGCCTCCTTATCTCGAGAGACAATCATTTCTAATAATTGCTAGTTCTGAAGAATGGTCACTGACCTGAAACGTTAACTCTGCTTCTCTCTCCACAGATGCTGCCAGACCTGCTGAGTATTTCCAGCATTTCTTGTTTTTATTTCAGATTTCCAGCATCCGCAGTAATTTGCTTTTATTTCCCTTAAAGTTGTTTTACTGGACTGTGCACAACCAGGATGCACCCTTCATGACCCAGGATGGTAGATCTTAGGTTGTGTAGCCCACAGTTAGCAATGACCATATTTAGCACTGAGATTTACATAACATTTAGTTTAGTTTTTTTAGTTTAGAGATACAGCACTGAAACAGGCCCTTCGGCCCACCGAGTCTGTGCCGACCATCAACCACCCATTTATTCTAATCCTACACTAATTCCATATTCCTACCACATCCCCATCTGTCCCTATATTTCCCTACCACCTACCTATACTAGGAGCAATTGCTAATGGCCAATTTACCTATCAACCTGCAAGTCTTTGGCATGTGGGAGGAAACCGGAGCACCCGGAGGAAACCCACGCAGACACAGGGAGAACTTGCAAACTCCACACAGGCAGTAACCAGAATTGAACCCGGGTCGCTGGAGCTATGAGGCTGCGGTGCTAACCACTGCGCCACTGTGCCGCCCATTTACAGAATGTTTCCTAGCAGTTCAAACATGGAAATATCTTATGCAAGACCAGACTAATATGTTGTTTTAGAAAGTTTTCTATCTTTAACCATTTTCTTTGTATTTTTCTTCTTCTCATTTTTTTATTTGTCCCACTGCTCTAAGTGTTGTTCCAGTAACCTTCTTCTCTGACAGACTGTGGTCTGATTTCACAGTTGGCCGTAATGCCTCACCTTCTTCACTTGGGGTTGGGCAGTCACCACCCGGCCTGACACCCATAGTAGGGATCGCGAGCTAACAATGAAGAGCAGGAATCTCTGCTGATTCTTTGCTCCACTCTTAACCTGCTCATGCTGAGGCAAATGGACAGCCCTGCTCGTAATTAGCTAACTCAGAATCATATAATACAGAAGGCCATGCGTCCCATTGTGCCCAAGCCATCTCTTTGAAATAGCTATCCAATTCATCCCACTCTTTTGTGCTTTCCTTATAGCCCTGCAATTTTTTTCAAGTATTTGTACCAATTGTCTTTAGAAAGCAACTTTTGAAGCCATATCCACCACCTTTTCAGCACCACACACTGCAATCATCCACTGACACATCACAACACCTCTCAACCTATTTTTTGTTTTTCTCAGAGGAGACAAGGTTACCCGATAAAAAGTAGTTTCAGATATGCCTGGTGTGCCTATCCCTGGTGGGGGCAGCTAGTGCAAGCTCAATGACGTCAGTTTACTATCCCTCTGCACAAGGTGAAACACTTTCCCTGCCATGTGGTATCTAACATCCAGTCCAAGACTTGCTGAAGCTCACCCAACAAGTAAAACAAATTAAGGAAATTAATTCTGGAATGAGGACAGCTCATTTGGCCTGTTCAGTTTACTGCTTCCAACAAACCAGGCACTTCCGACTCAAACTTCTTGCAACAGACATCCCCAAGGTATAATGACAGTTTTAAGATCCCTCCCATGGATCTATTATTGGATGGCTGAGGCCAGGACATTGAACTCATTTATGAAAGAGCTAGATGTAGTAAAAGGGAGATGCGATGTTGGAATTTGGGAAGGAAGGCACTAATTAGGCTTTAAGTTTTTTTCATCTTGAATCTATTTTATGATTTTTTTTCCCAAGTTACTTCTGCAATTGTGGGATTTTCATCCCCAACTCACCCTAATTTGGGTCCTCCATGTGGCCTCGTTGTCTTCTCTATCTCTGTAAACTCCTCTACAATCCAGTAGCGAGTACAGAGACCTCTATACTCCTCCAATTCTGGCCTCTTGAGCCCCCATTTTAATCGCTGCACCATTGACAGCCATGCCTTCAGCTGCCTAGGCCCTAAGATTTGGCATTCCTCCTCCAACTCTCTCCGTCTCTCTATTCCTTAAAACCTACCTCTTTAACCAAGCTTTTTGTCGCTTGTTCTAATACCTCCCCAGGTTATTGCTTGCTAACATTTCTCTGAAGCACCTTGGGATATTTTCTTATGGTAAAAGCACCATATAATAGAATCATAGAATGGTTACAGCACAAAGAGAAGCCATTCAGCCCATCAGGTCTCTGCTGGCTCCCTGTAAGAGCAACTCACCTAGTCCCACTCCCTCACCTTTTCCCTGCAGCCCTGCAAATTTTTTCTCTTCAGATAATTATTCGGTTCTCTTTTGATGGCCTTGATTGAATTTGGGTCCACCACACTCTCAGGCAGTGCAAACCATATCCTAACCACTAGCTGCATAAAAATGTATTTCCTCATGTCACTGTTGCTTCTTTTGTCAAACACCTTACATCGGAGTCCTCTGGTTCTGGATCCTTCCACCAATGGGAATGGTTTCTTTTTATCTACTCTGTCCAGACCCCTCATGATTTTGAACACCTCTATCAAATCTCCTATTAATCTCTTCTCAAGGAGAACAGACCCAGCTTCTCCAACCTATCCACGTAACTGAAGCTCCTCAGCTCTGGAACCATTCTCGTAAATCTTATCTGCACCCTCTCTAATGCCTTAATATCCTTTCTAAAGTGTGGCATCCAGAACTGGACACAATACTCCAACTGAGGCTGAACCAGTGTTTTATACAGATTATCAGAACATCCTTGTTTTTGTACTCTATGCTCCTATTTATAAAGCCCAGGATCCCACATGCTTTATTAACTGCTTTCTCAACTTGCCCTGATTTGTGCACATGTTAGGTCTCTCTGCTCCTGCATCCACTTTAGAATTGTACCATTTAATCTATATTGCCTCTCCTCATCGTTCGTACCAAAACGAATCACTTCACACTTCTCTGCACTAAATTTCATCTGCCACTTGTCCGCCCATTCCATCACCAGCCTATATCCTCTTTAAGTTTTATCATTCTCTTCCTCACAGTTCACAATACTTCCAAGCTTTGTGTCATCCACAAATTTTACACCCAAGTCTAGGTCATTAATATATATCAAGAAAAGCAGGGATCCGAACACTGACCCCTGGGAAACTGCTCTATATACCTTCCTCCGGTCGAAAAAACAATGCTTCACAACTAGTTTCTGTGTCCAACACTCAGCCAATTTCATATCCACGCTGCTACTGTCCCTTTTATTCCATGAGCTCTAACTTTGCTGACAAGCCTGTTATGTGGCACTTTATCTAATGCCTTTTGGAAGTCCATGTACCCAACATCAACTGCATGACCCTCATCAACCCCTCTCTGTTACCTCTTCAAAAAACTCAAGCAAGTTAGTTAAACATGATTTGCCCACTAACAAATCCGTGGTGTCTTTCCTTAACTAATCCACATTTATCCAAGTGACTATAAATGTTGTCCCGAATTATCGTTTCTAAAAGCTTTCCCATCACTGCAGTTAAACTGACTGGCCTATAGTTGCTGGGTTTATCCTTACACCCTTTTTTGAACAAGAGTGTGACATTTGCAATGCTCCAGTCCTCTGGCACCATACCTGTATCGAAGGAGGATTGGAAGATTATGGCCAGTGTGTGCACGAATCCCACCCTTACTTCCCTCAGTATCCTTAGATGCATCTCATCCAGTCCTGCTGACTTATCAACTTTCAGTACAGCCAGCCTATCTAATATCGCCTCTTCATCAATTTTCAGTCCATCCAGTGTCTCAACTACCTCCTCTTTCACCATGACTTGGGCAGCTTCTTCTTTCTTGGTAAAGACAGATGCAAAGTACTCATTTAGTATCTCGGCCATGGCCGCTGCTATGTGTACATCCCCTTTTAGTTCCCTAATTGGCCCCAATCCTCCTTTTACCACCTTTTTACTATTTATATGCTGATCGATGACTATTAGATTCCCTTTGATGTTAGCTGTGAGTCTCTTCTCATACTCTCTCTTTGTTTCTCTTATTTGTTTCTTCACTTCTCCTTTGAACCTTCTATATTCAGCCTGGTTCTCAACTGTATTATCCACCTGACATCTGCTGTATGCATTCTTTTTTGGCTTCATATTACTCTCTATTTCTTTTGTCATCCAGGGAGCTCTGGATTTGTTTGCCCTACCTTTCTCCTCATGGGAATGTACATTGACTGTACCCGAACTATCTCCTCTTTAAAAGCAGCCTATTGTTCAGTTACAGTTTTGCCTTCCAATCTTTGATTCCAGTTTACTTGGACCAGTGCAGGCGGGGACATTGAATATTTTTAAGGCGGAGGTAGATAAGATTCTTGTTAGGCAAGGGAATCAAGGGTTATCGGGGGTAGATGGGAGTGTGGAATTTGAAAGACAACCCGATCAACCATGATCTTATTGAATGGTGGAGCAGGCTCGAGGGCTGAATGGCCTACTTCTACTCATAATTCGTATGTTCGTATCTGTTTTCACTCCATTGAAGTTGGCCCTCCCCAATTAATTATCTTTTTTCTTATTCTTTCATGGGATGTGGGCATCGCTGGCAAGGTCAGCATTTATTTCCCATTCCTAATTGCCTTGAAGAAGGCAGCGGTGAGCCATCTTCTTGAACCACTGCAGTCCATGTGGGGTAGGTACACCTACAGTGCTGTTAGGAAGGGAGTTCCAGGATTTTGACCCAGCCACACTGAAGGACCGTCGATATAGTTCTAAGTCAGGATGGTGTGTAGCTTGGAGGGGAACTTGCAGGTGGTGGTGTTCCCATGCATCTGCTGCCCTTGTCCTTTTAGGTGGTAGAGGTTGTGGGTTTGAAAGGTGCTGTCAAAGGAGCCTTGGCAAGTTGCTGCAGTGCATCTTGTAGATGGTACACACTGCTGCCACTGTGCATCGGTGGTGGAAGGAGTGATTGTTGAAGGTGGTGGATGGTGTGCCAAACAAGCGGGCTGCTTTGTCCTGGATAGTGCCAAGCTTCTTGAGTGTTGTTGGAGCTGCATGTATCCAGGCGAGTGGAGAGTATTCCATCACACTCCTGACTTGTGCCTTGTAGATGGTGGACAGGCTTTGGAGAGTCAGGAGGTGAGTTACTTGCCACAGAATTCCCAGCCTCTGATGTACTCTTGTAGCCACAGTATTTATGTGGCTGATCCAGTTCAGTTTCCGGTCAATGATAACCCCCAGGATGTGATAGAGGGGGATTCAACAATGGTAATGCCATTGAATGCCAAGGGGAGACAGTTGGATTCTCTTTTGTTGGAGATAGTCATTGCCTGGCACTTATGTGGTGTGAATGTAACTTGCCACTTATCAGGCCAAGCCTGAATATTGTCCAGGTCTTGCTGCATATGGACATGGACTGCTTCAGTAGCTGACGAGTCACGAATGGTGTTGAACATTGTGTAATCTTCAGCGAACATCCCCACTTCTGACCTTGTGATGGAGGGAAGGTCATTGATGAAGCAGCTGAAGATGGTTGGGCCTAGGACACTACCCTGAGGAACTCCTGCAGTAATGTCCTGGGACCTCTAACAACCACAACCATCCTCCTTTGTGCTAGGGATGATTTCAACCAGTGGAGCGATTTCCCCTTGATTCCCATTGACTCCAGTTTGGCTAGGGCTCCTTGATGCCACACTCAGTAAATGCAGTCTTGATATCAAGGGCAGCCACTCTCACCTCACCTCTTAGAGTCATAGTCATAGAGTTATACAGCACAGAGACAGAACCTTTGGCCCATCATGTCTGTGATGGCCATCAAGCCACTATCCATTCTAATCCCATTTTCCAGCACTTGGCCCGTAGTCTTGTATGCTATGGCGTTTCAAGTGCTTATCTAAATACTGAAGGCACTGTGGAGAGTCATCATGGAAGGCTGACCTGGCACAGTAAAAGAGGCACCAGAAACCCTCAGATGCTTCTCATAGAGTCATACAGCTATACACCCTTCAGCCCATCATGTCTGTGCTGGGCATCAAACACCTATCTCTTCTATTCCCATTTTCCAGCACTTGGCCCATAGCCTTGTATGTTGTAGCGTTTCAAGTGCTCATCTAAATACTTCTTACATGTTGTGAAGGTTCCTGCCTCTACCTCCCCTTCAGGCAGTGTGTTCCAGATTCCAAACACACTCTGGGTGAAAAAAGTTTTCCTTAAATCCCCTCGAAACCTCCTGCCCCTTACCTTAAATCTATGCCCCCTGGTTATTGATCCCTCCGCTAAGGGAAAAAGTTTCTTCCTATCTATCCTATCAATGCCCCTCATAATTTTGCATACCTCAATCAGGTTCCCCCTCAGCCTTCTCTGCTCTAAGGAAAACAACCCTAGCCTATCCAGTCTCTCTTCATTGCTGAAATGCTCCAGCCCAGGCAACGTCCTGGTGAATCTCCGCTGCACCCTTTTCAGTGCAATCACATCCTTCCTATAGTGTGGTGACCAGAACTATACACTGTACTCCAGCTGTGGCCTAACTAACATTTTATACAGCTCCATCATAACCTCCCAGCTCTTATATTCTATGCCTCGGCTAATAAAGGCAAGTATCCCATAGGCCTTCCTAACCACCTTATCTACCTATGCCGCTGCCTTCAGTGATCTATGGACAAGTACACCAAGGTCCCGCCGACCCTCTGTACATCCTAGGGTCCTACCATCCATTGTATATTCCCTTGCCTTGTTAGTCTTCCCAAAATGGATCACCTCACACTTCTCAGGATTAAATTCCATTTGCCACTGCTCCGCCCATCTTACCAGCCCATCTATATCATCCTGTAATCTAAGGCTTTCCTCCTCATTATTTATGACACCACCAATTTTCATGTCATCTGCGAATTTACTGATCACACCTCCTATATTCACGTCTAAATCGTTAATGTACAGGACAAACAGCAAGGGTCTCAGCACCAATCCCTGCAGTACACCACTGGTCACAGGCTTCCACTCGCAAAAACAACCCTCGACCATCACCCTTTGCCTCCTGCCACTAAGCCAATGTTGGATCCAATTTGCCAAATTACCCCGGATCCCATGGGCTCTTACCTTCTTAACCAATCTCCTGTGTGGGACCTTATCAAAAGCCTTACTGAAGTCCATGTAGACTACATCAACTGCTTTACCCTCATCTACTTATCTAGTCATCTCCTCGAAAAATTCAATAAAGTTCGTTAGACACCATCTCCCCCTGACAAAGCCATGCTGACTATCCCTGATTAATCCCTGCCTCTCCAAGTGGAGATTAATCCTGTCCCTCAGAATTTTTTGCAATAGTTTCCCTACCACTGATGTTAGACTCACTGGCCTGTAATTACCTGGTTTATCCCTGCTACACTTCTTAAATAATGGTACCACATAATGGTACCTCCAGTCCTCTGGTACCTCTCCTGTGGCTAGAGAGGATTTGAAAATTTGTGTCAGAGCCCCTGCTATCTCCTCCCTTGCCTCACATAACAGCCTGGGCTACATCTCATCTGGGCCTGGGGATTTATCCACTTTTAAGCCCGCTAAAACAGCTAATACTTCCTCCCTTTCAATGCTTGAGTTCAGTTCTTTTGTCCATGGTTGGACCAAGGCTGTAATGAGGTCTGGAGCTGAGTGACCCTGGCAGAACCCAAACCTAGCATCAATGAGCAGGTTATTGCTGAGTAAGTGCTGCTTTTAAGCACTGTCAACGACACCTTCCATCACTTTACTGATGATCGAAAGTAGACCGATGGGGCAGTAACTGGCCGGGTTGGATTTGTCCTGTTTTTTGTGTACAGGATATACCTGGGCAAACTTCCACATTGCCAGGAGATACCAGTGCTGTAGCTGTACTAGAACAGCTTGGCTGGGGGCATGGTCAGTTCTGGAGCACAAGTCTTCATTACTATTGCTGGAATGTTGTCAGGGCCCATAGCCTTTGAAGTATCCAGTGCCTTCAGTCATTTCTTGATATCAGGCGAAGTGAATCAAATTGGCTAAAGACTGGCATCTGTAATGTTGGGGACCACAGGAGGAGGCCGATATGGACCATCCACTCGGCATTCCTGGCTGAAGATGGATGCAAATGTTTCAGCATTGTCTTTTGCACTGATGTGCTGGGTTCCTCCATTATTGAGGTTGGGGGTATTTGTGGAGCCTCCTCCGTCTGTTAGTTGTTTAAATATCCACCACCATTCACACAGGACTGCAGAGCTTAGATCTGATTCATTGGTTGTGGGATCACTTAGCTCTGAATTGCTCCTTGTCCTTTTCCATAGCTAACCTAAACCCTATGATGCTATAGACACTCTCCCCTAAATGTTCCCCTACTGACACTTTATTCACTTCATTCCGCAGAGCCAGATCCAGCAAGGCACAGTGGCGCAGTGGTTAGAACCGCAGCCTCACAGCTCCAGCGACCCGGGTTCAATTCCGGGTACTGCCTGTGTGGAGTTTGCAAGTTCTCCCTGTGTCTGCGTGGGTTTCCTCCGGGTGCTCCGGTTTCCTCCCACATGCCAAAGACTTGCAGGTTGATAGGTAAATTGGCCATTAGAAATTGCCCCTAGTATAGGTAGGTGGTAGGGAAATATATAGGGATAGGTGGGGATGTGATAGGAATATGGGATTAGTGTAGGATTAGTATAAATGGGTGGTTGATGGTCGGCACAGACTCGGTGGGCCGAAGGGCCTGTTTCAGTGCTGTATCTCTAAAACTAAAAAGGCGGCACAGTGGCGCAGTGGTTAGCACCGCAGCCTTACAGCTCCAGCGACCCGGGTTCAATTCTGGGTACTGCCTGTGTGGAGTTTGCAAGTTCTCCCTGTGTCTGTGTGGGTTTCCTCCACATGCTAAAGACTTGCAGGTTGATAGGTTAATTGGCCATTATAAATTGCGCCTAGTATAGGTAGGTGGTAGGGAAATATAGGGACAGGTGGGAGTGTGGTAGGAATATGGGATTAGTGTAGGATTAGTATAAATGGGTGGTTGATGGTCAGCACAGACTCGGTGGGCCGAAGGGCCTGTTTCAGTGCTGTATCTCTAAAACTAAAAAAAAAAATGCCTTCTTCCTTGTTGGACTGGGAACACACTCTAGAAACTCTTGCTCCTTTCTGCCCTTAACCAGCACTATCCCAGTCCATATTAGGATAAAGTCCCCCATTATAACTACTCTATATTTCTTGCACCTCTCTCTAATTTCCTTGCAAATTTGTTCCTCTATATCCTTCCCACTACTTGATGGCCTATAGATTACCCCCAGCACTGTAATGATACCTCTATTGTTCCTTAGCTCTAACAAAACAGATTCTGCCCTTAACCCCTCTAGGACATTCTCTCTCTCCAGCACTGTAATATGCTCCCTAATCAATATAGCTACCCCTCCTCCTTTCCTTCCTTCCCTATCTTTCCTGAGCATCTCTTATCCAGTCCTGCCCTTTTTTGAGCCAGGTCTCCGTTATTGCCACATCATATTTCCATCTATCTGTTGAGCCTGCTGCTCAACAACCTATTTACCTCACTCAGCGCATTCATATGCATGCACAGTAAACCTAATTTAGACCTTATTAAATTCCCTGTTACACTGACCCCACCTAATGCCTTTCTATTTCCTACTCCAGTGCTAGCTATCTCTCCCAATACTCTATGCACCTTTGTTTTCCTCTCCAATATTACCTCCTGGCTCCCACACCCCTGGCAAGTTAGCTTAAACACTCCCCAATAGCACTCACAAATCGCCCCATAAAGATATTTGCCCCATTCTCTGTTCAGGTGCAACCCATCTGGCCTGTACAGGTCCCATCTCCTATACAATCGATCCCAATGTCTTAGGAATCTGAAGACTTCCCTCCTATCAATGCAAATTGTGTTTTTGAAGGAGTTATAGACAAAGACAGAGCATTCGTGGGTTTCCTCCGGGTGCTCCGGTTTCCTCCCACAAGCCAAAAGACTTGCAGGTTGGTAGGTAAATTGGCCATTATAAATTGCCCCTAGTATAGGTAGGTGGTAGGGAAATATAGGGACAGGTGGGGATGTGGTAGGAATATGGGATTAATGTAGGATTAGTATAAACGGGTGGTTGATGGTCGGCACAGACTCGGTGGACCGAAGGGCCTGTTTCAGTGCTGTATCTCTAAACTAAACTAAATTCCATGTTATTGATGTGGAATTACATCAATGGCTAAGATACTCTTTGTCATCACTGTCCCTCTGACCAATCTCCTCACTGCATGTTCATTGAGTAATATTCCACTGTTAATTACTGGAAATAACAGAGCAGCCCACTGGAGGGTTGAAAACACCTGTTCCATCTTGTAGCAGCAGTGATCACATCCAGACCCTACTGTTTCCCAGATGGACATGAATCCACACTGGCTCATTTCATGTACCAGCAAGTTACATCAACTAGAACCTCCCTGCGCATCTCCCAGCTTTGTAGCACAAGATCGGATGTGAATATGATTTTTTAAAAAAATCTTTCTCCCTTCTCCTGTATCACATACAGTCTGAGTGGCAGTTGGTACCAGGAACTGAACTCACAACTGTCTAGTCAGGAGTCAACATAATAGATGGAGGCTGAGTATTTCCTTATTCCCTGCAGGCAAATTCCAAGTAATTCGTCCCAGTGGCTGTAAATCTTAGAGTGGAATGATCTTAGATTATTTTTTTCTAACCCAAAGGTATTGAGATCATTTGTAACGAACCACCCCAGCTACAAAAGCAAAATACTGCAGATGCTGGAAATCAGAAATAAAAACATTGAAAGGTCATGGACCTGAAACGTTAAGTCTGTTTCTTTCTCCACAGATGCCGCCAGACCTGCTGAGTATTTCCAGCATCTACTGCTTTATTTAACCCACCCCAGCTGCTGTGTTGGCGAAGAATACCAAATTCAGTAAAAAGATTTGTATTTATTTCGCACCTTTCACAACCTCAGTGCTTTACTGCCAATGAAGCAGTTTTGAAGTGTAGGAAATGTGGCAGCCAATTTGAGGACAGTAACTCTCCCAAACAGCAATGAGATAATCACCAGATCATCTGCTTTTAAATGTTGGATAAATGTCAGTTAGAACACAGGAGAGAACTCTGCTATTCTTCTATGAAATAGGGCCGTGGACTCTTTTACATCCACGGGGCAGACAGAGCGTAGGTTTAACATCTCATCGGACTGATGGTTGTGTAGCATTCCCTCAGTGCTGCACTGGAGTGTCAACCTAGACAATGGCCATGGAATGGGACTCAAACCCACAAACTTCTGACTCAGGAACAAGAGGAGAGTGTTACCAATTGAGCCACAGTTGATGCCACACTATCAGGTACATTTACTCACCAAGCCGTTAGCAATATTAGTGTGAAGGCAAAATAGTGATACCATCAGTGGCAACAGAGTTTTAAAAAAAACTCATCTGAAAGCTTGATGGAAAAACTGAAGCAAAATGTCACTGGGCACTCTAACCACTGGACTTGTGTTTCAGGGAAATCACCATTGTAGAAAAGAAAGTGGAAAAAGACAGGACAAAATGGATTTAAATATCTATTTCCTGTGGTGTTGCTGTAGAATAGTATATAGAAGTGAGGGGTGCACCGAGTGGAGAATTCGCTGGAGTGAGGCATAGAGTGTGAAGGTGGGAATTTGGTTCATGCGGGACTTGTTGCAGAGGGGGAAAGAGGAATTGGTGTGTGACGTTCCAGCAAAGAATGTAAGTGATTCATTGGTGAACATTTTCTCTTTTCTATATGAAGGAATTTTAATTGGGGTTAGTGTAACATTAATTGGAATAGTAAGAATAAGAATCTTCTGAGACTCAGGTAATTTATTAGTAAGATTTTATTAATAGTAGTAAGGTTTACCAGCAGTAGTAAAGCTTATCAGTGGTGGGGCTTAGTAATTATAAATGAATTAAGAGAAATAAATTAACACATAATAAAGATTGCAGGGCAGGTGAGGTGTTGTGGCTACAGTATGTGGGAGCTGGTGAATGCCAGTGTGATCTACGGCAAATACGTCTGCAGTAAGTGTCTGCAGCTGAGCTGGAGGCCGAGCTACCGACACTGCAATGCATCAGGGAGGGGGAAAGTTACCTGGATAACTTTTTCCCAGAAGGCAGTGACACCCCTTAGGATAGGGTCGTCTAATTTGGTCAGTGGTCAGGGACAGGAGGGTGTGACTACGAGTGAGGTAGATAAGTGGATCGAGAAGGCAGAAGTGGAGGAACCTCAGCCTATGCAATTGTCCAGCAAGTTTGAGGTTCTTTCAACTTGTATGGATGACAGCAAGGGCTGCAGGGTGGATGAGTGAACTGACCATGGCACTGTAGTCCAGGAAGCCATTCAAACAGGGGGAGTAAATAGGAATGTATTGGTAGTAGGGGACAGTATAATCAGGGGATAGACGCAGTTCTCTGTGGCCAAGAGCGAGAGTCCAGCAGGCTGTGTTGGCTACCCTGTGCCAGGGTTCATGACATCTGCTCAGGGCTGGAGAGAAACTTGCAGTGGGAGGGGGAGGATCTAGTTGTCATGGTCCACATGGGTACTGACGACATAGATAGGACTAGGAAAGAGGTTCTGCATAGGAAATATGAGCAGCTAGGGGCTAAATTAAAAAGCAGAACCTCAAAGGTAATAATCTCTGGGTTATTACCTGAGCCATGTGCAAATTGGAGTAGGGCAAATAAGATTAGACAGTTAAATGCATGGCTCAAAGACTGGTGAGGGAGAAATGGGTTTCGATTCATGGGGTACTGGCACCAGTACTGGGGAAAGTGGGAGCTGTACCGTTGGGATGGTCCTCACCTGAACCGTGCTGGCACCAGTGTTCTGGCGGGTCATATAACTAGGATGTAGAGAGGACCGTAAATTAAATAGTGGGGGTGAGAGGTCAAGTGAGGGAAGATGTGACAATTTAAAGAGAGAGGAGAAGGCAAGAGAGCAAGATAGCAGTAAAGGTAATGATAATCAGAATGTGGCAGGAAGGGACAGTGCGTACAAACTTAAGAGTATGCCAGCAGATAAGGCTAACAGAGGGCGGGGGAGGGTTCGGGTGAAGGAAGATTTAGAAATCCAAAAAGAAAGGTCGAGGCATTGGAACAGTATAGCATTGTGAGTAAAGACAAACAGAATGGGATAGGAAGGAACAGAGAGTTTAACAAAAATTGTACATCAGCAAATAAGGTCATTACAGGGAATAGGAGTAAAAAATGAAATTAAAGGTTCTTAATCTGAATGCGCAAACTATCTGCAATAAGATAGTTGAACTAGTAGCACAAATAGAGGCAAATAATAGCCATTACAGAGGCATGGTTGCATGATGATCAAGGTTGGGAAATAAATATTCCAGGGTACACAATGTTTCTGAAAGACAGTCAGAATGGCAAAAGAGGAGGGTTCGCCTTGATAATAAAGAATGACATAAGGACATTAGTGAGAAAGGACCTGGCCTCAGAAGATCATGAAGTAGAATCAGTACGGGTTGAAATTAGGAATAGCAAGAATCAAAAAACACTGGTGGGAGTAGTTTATAGGCCCCCTAAGAGTAGTTATGCCTTTGGACAGAGCATTAAACAAGAAATTATTGGAGCGTTTAACAAAGGAAATGTAATAATTGTGGGGGAATTTAACTTTCATATAGACTGGGACAATGAAATTGGCAAGAGTGGTCTAGATGAGTTTGTAGAATGTTGTCGGGGCAGTTTCTTGGAGCAATATGTTGTAGAACCGACTAGCGATAAAGCTCTCTTAGATCTAGTATTACAGTGCAGAAGGACGCCACTCAGCCCATTGTGACCGCACCAGCAATTAGATTAAAAGAGGCTTACAATGTTGCAAAGAAGAGTAGCAAGTCTGAGGATTGGGAGTGTTTTTGAAACCAGCAAAGAGCCTCCAAAAAGTTGATAAAAAAGGAAAAAATAGAATATAAGAGTAAATTAGCCAGCAATATAAAAACAGATTGTAAGAGCTTTAATAGGTGTATAAAAAGGAAGAGAGTAGCTAAAGTAAATGTTAGTCCCTTAGAAGCAGAGACAGGAGAAATTATCATGGGGAATGAGGAAATGGCACAGGCATTGAACAAATATTTTGTGTCTGTCTTCACAGTAGAAGACACAAGCTTTATACCAGAAACAGACGGTAACCTAGGGGCTAAAAAGAGTGAGGAAATTAAGGAAATTAATATCAGCAGAGCCAAAGTATTGGAGAAATGTAAGAGACAAAAACCCAACAAATCCCTGGGACCTGATGGCCTACACCCTAGGGTTCTAAAAGGGATAGCTGCAGAGATAGTGGCTGCGCTAACTGTGATTTTCCAAAATTCCTTAAATTCGGGAACGGTCTAATCAGATTGGAAGTTGGCAAATGTTACACCGCTTTTCAAGAAAGGAGGGAAAGAGAAAACAGGGAACTACAGGCCAGTTAACCTAACATCAGTCATTGGGAAAATGCTGGAAACTATTATTAAGGAAGTCTTAACAATATACTTAGAAAAGAACAGTATGATTAGAACAACTCAACATGGTTTTACTAAAGGGAAATACTGTCTAACAAATTTGTTAGAGTTTTTTAAGGATGTAAGTAATAGGGTAGATAAAGAGGAACCAGTAGATGGAGTATACCTGGATTTCCAAAAAGCATGCGATGAGGGCTGATGGAGTTGGGGATAATATATTAGCATGGATAGAGGATTGATTAACAGATAGGAAGCAAAGAGTGGGCATAAATGGGGCATTTTCAAGTTGGCAGGCAGTGAATAGTGGAGTGCCATAATGATCAGTGCTGAGGCCTCAGCTATTTACAATATGTATTAATGGCTTAGATAAAGAGACAAAGAGTAATGTATCTAAGTGTGCTGATGATACAAAGGTAGGTGGAAAAGTAAGCTGTGGGGAAGACACTGGCTGCAAAGTGATATAGACAGGCTATAGTGAGTGGGCAACAAGATGGCAGATGGAGTATAATGTAGGGAAGCGTGAAGTTATTCATTTGGTCTTAAGAATAGAAAAGCAGAATATTTTTTAAAAGGTGTGAAACTTGTAAGTGTTGATGTTCAAAGAGACTTGGGTGTGCTTGTACAAAGAATGCAGAAAGTTAACATGCAGGTATAACAAGCAATTAGGAAGGTAAATGGCATGTTGGCCTTTATTGCAGTACAGGAATAAAGTCTTGCTACAATTGCACAGAGTTTTGGTGAAACCACATCTGACGTAGTGTGTGCAGTTTTGGTCTCCACATTTAATAAAGGACATTGGAGGCGGTACAGTGAAGGTTCACTAGATTGGTCCCTGGGATGAGGGGGTTGCCCTATGATGAGAGGCTGAGTAAATTGGGCCTGTATTCTCTGGAGTTTAGAAGAATCAGAGGTGATCTAATTGAGACATACAAGATTCTAAAGGGGCTGGGTAGGGTAGACGCTGAGAGATTTTTTCCCGCTGGTCGGGGAATGTAAAACACGGGCACAGTCTCAGGATAAGGGGCCGATCATTCAGGACTGAGATGAGGTGAAATTACTTCACTCAAAGGCTTGTGAATCTTTGGAATTCTCTACCCCAGAGTGTTGTGGATGCTCCTTTGTTGAATACATTTAGGGCTGGGATAGATAGATTTTTGTCTCTCAGGGAATCAAGGGATGTGGTGTGCAGGTGAGAAAGTGGAGTTGAAGCCTAAAATTAACCATGATCATATTGAATGGCGGAGCATATTGGGGCTCATACTATCATATTGAGGCCCGATAGGTCGTATGGTCTACTCCTGCTCCTATTTCATGTGTCCTTTGGAACACATAGCACCCAAGGGAGATTACTACCTCCATGGCCAGCTGTAATAATATCAGTCCTAATTCTGTCTTCAATGCAAAGGGACAGGCAGAAGCAGCTGAGACACCCCCAACTATGGGAAGAGCTAATTTAATCGCGGAACTCAATGTATGATAAAACTAATTGGACAATGGCATAACCTAAAATGTATAAATATCTTTTAAAAATCCCTGCAAAGCTGAAATACCGGGAACTCTGAAGGAGGGACCTACATGAAATATTAACCTGTCTTTCTCTTCAAGACACTAACTGGAAATGCACAGAATGCCACTATTTTAATACTAACAGATCAGGTGGAGTCACAGTCAAATGATTTGCTGTTCTAAGGACAACAGCGTTATAGCATGTAACACACGAGCTCCAAAATTTAGTGGGACAGGGTGGGTGGATAGGATGCAATTTGGAGAGCAATCCAGATCTTACAGCTTTTCACCACACATTAACTATGCCAACAAAATTGTGCTGTAGTGGGAGAAGGCACTTCATTACACAGCCAGTTCAGGGTATTCCTGAAGGGAAATTCTGCCCATAGCATCCCGGTTAAGCACAACAGGACCTACATCTGCTGAGAGCAGGTGCAGGTCCTGTCACAGGCTGACAGTGGAAAAGGCAAACAAGAAGCAATCCCAAAATGACTGACTGCCACTGAAGAAAGGGCCACAACGTGCTCATGAAAAATTAAAAAGTTGACTCGATTTTCTTCAGACCGACGCAAGCTGTGGGCACCCTCTCAGTTTCTCTCAGAAATGTGGGCAAGTTCCAGTGAGCCTCAGCAATCATGGGCTGGGAGGTGGGGTGGGGGGGGGTGAGGAAATGATCCATTGTCCCTGCTTCTGACAATCATCCAGCAATCCGTGCTGGAAAGTGTGCGTGCCTCTCTGCACACAATCCGTGCCTGGGAACCAGATGCTAATTGGAGAGGTCCTCTGTAGTCAAATACCCTGGACTGAGTTACATGCTGGAATCTATCGTGATTATTCTATATATAGGATAATGAGTACCTGAGTGCGAGTTACAGGCTGGAATCTAATCAAAGGGGTTCCTACATTACAACAGTGACTACACTTCAAAAAGTACTTCACTGGCTGTAAAGTGCTTTGGGATGTCCTGAGGTCATGAAAGGCATTATATAAATGCAAGTCATCCTTTTTTATAGGGTTTTTAGATGGTTTATATTTAGAATAAAGGATATCCAGGAATGAGTTACAGGCTGGAATCTAGTTGAAGGGTTCAGCTGGCTTTACACATCGGGAGTAAATCTCAAGCTGTTTACCAGAACATGTTTTTATTTTTTTATTTAGAGATACAGCACTGAAACAGGCCCTTCAGCCCACTGAGTATGTGCCAACCAACAACCACCCATTTATACTAACCCTACAGTAATCCCATATTCCCTGCCACCTACCTACACTAGGGGCAATTTACAACAGCCAATTTACCTATCACCTGCAAGTCTGGCAGTGGGAGGAAACTGGAGCACCCGGCGAAAGCCCACACGGTCACAGGGAGAACTTGCAAACTCTGCACAGGCAGTACCCAGAATTGAACCCGGGTCCCTGGAGCTGTGAGGCTGCGGTGCTAACCACTGCACCACTGTGCTGTCCTGACTGTGGAGTCAGGAGACAAGTAGCACAATGGATAGCAAGCTGGCTACAATTGGCAAATGAACTTTCATACAGATAAGTGCATAGTAATACATTTTGGTAGGAAGAAGGCGGCCACGTACACCTTAAAAAAAAAGCATCAAAATGGGATAGAGGAACAGAGTACAGATACACAGATCACTAAAAGTAGCAATACCAGTTATTAAGATCATAAAAAAGCAAACAAGGCACCAGAGTTAATTTCTCAAGGGATAGAATTGAAAAGCAGAAAAGTTATTTAAACTTGTATAGAACCTTGGTTAGACTACACTTGGAGTACTGAGAACAGTTCTGGTCTCCCTTTTTAGAATAGATATAAAGGCACTGGAGAAGGCGCAAAAAAGGTTTACTAAAATGATACCAGAACTGAGATGTTATACCTATCAGGAAAGATTGAACAGGCTGGGGATCTTTTCTCTAGAAAAGAGAAGACTGAGGGATGACCTGATCGAGCTCTTCAAGATTATGAAAGAGTTTGATAGAGATGTTGTTTCCACTTGCATACGAGACGAGAACTAGGGCCATAAATATGAGATAGTCTCTAATAAATCCAACAGACAATTCAGGTGAAACTTCTTTAACCCAGAGTGAGTGTGCAACTCGCTACCACAGGGAATAACTGTGGCAAATAGCATAGATGTATTCAAGAGGAAGCTAGACAAGCAGATGATGAAAAGAATAGGATATATTGATGAAGTTAGATGAAGGGTGGGAGGAAGTTTGTGTGGAGTATAAACACTGGCATAGACCTGTTGGGTCAAAGGCCTGTTTCTGTGCTATAATCACTGTATGATTATCAATAGTATCCAAAAGGAGGTATCAGTCTCGACGTTACTCCAACTTCACTCTTAGATTTATAATATGCACTATGCCCAACTGTTCCACTGCCCTTTACCCATGAGAACTCCCAGATGACCAAGTTCAAAACTAAATCAATAGCTTCAACTGTCAGAAACATAGTACTCCCAATGCAAGGGCAGTGTTGTAATGAATCCTAGGAACTCCAGTGAGTGCAATTGAAATGTATAGTCACGTCTCAAATGAGAACTATTTGTAGGTAAATTTTTTTTTTAAATCAATAAAACTTTACACTGGGAAGTTAACAGGCGGCACAGTGGCGCAGTGGTTAGCACCGCAGCTTCACAGCTCCTGGGACCCGGGTTCGATTCCGAGTACTGCCTGTGTGGAGTTTGCAAGTTCTCCCTGTGTCTGCGTGGGTTTTCTCCGGGTGCTCCGGTTTCCTCCCACAAGCCAAAAGACTTGCAGGTTGATAGGTAAATTGGCCATTATAAATTGTCACTAGTATAGGTAGGTGGTAGGGAAATATAAGAACAGGTGGGGATGTTTGGTAGGAATATGGGATTAGTGTAGGATTAGTATAAATGGGTGGTTGATGTTCGGCACAGACTCGGTGGGCCGAAGGGCCTGTTTCAGTGCTGTATCTCTAATCTAATCTAACACTGATGTTTTTAATTCCACCTTGGATTTCAGTCAGTCCAGTACAGTCCAGTTCTTTATTATTGAAGGCCATCCGCTGATAGGGAATGAGGCGCGGGATGTGTTTTTTGTTGGATATTTGCAATAATATTATTTGACTTGTTTTTGTGCTCCTGCCCTTATGTTGTGATAACGAAGCTGGGTGAGACAGATTGGGTCACAAATTCAATTCTGTTGGCCAGTTTCAGGTAGGACAGCCTCAATTGCTCAGAAGTGGGAGAGGAAAAGCCCCTCCCCCACTCCCCACTATACAGGGTCCCCACTTACAATTGCTATCTGATGACTCCTGCTAGATCCATGTGTGGGCATAAGGTAAACACTAGCTTGGCTGCAACACGAATAGCTCACCCACATTCAGGACACTTATGCGCAGAAAATAGGGCAAATTTTGCCACATCCGATGGCAAGTCAGCAGTCCTGAGAGAAGAGGGGTCAGAATCTTCTAATAGGTTGTGTAACTCAGTCCAGTAAAGAAAGCACAAGTGAAACCAGGGATGTCACCATTCAAACTATTCAAAATTTCTGGAAAACAGACCAATTATTGCAAAGTGGCTTCAGCTGAAAACCTGTTTTCCCAGACAATCCCATTAAAAACATTGATTTTTTTTCTATTGGACACAGTGGTAACCTTTGACCTAGGCCTCATTAAAACCTTCTGGCCCTTTCATTTCATCCCAGTAATGGCCCCACCACACTACAAACTGCTTCAAGTGGACTAACCCCAGGTGGTGAGTAAAAATTAAGTAAATATGTGCAGAAAACCCTATGGAAAGTTTTACTGTTTAATTGCTGCAGTCTAACCTCCTCCCCATTAACACTTGCACCTAGTGAGGTGCAGAAGGCCCAGTGTACTGGGACACTGTGATATTTATGGAATGCTAAAATGGGGTCAAGGCAGGCCAGAATAATCACTCAGCAAGCTGCGAGGGAAATGGCAGCTGTTCTGCTGCTGATGTTACGAGCTCATCTTTCTCTCTCTGCGCCCCCTCTTCTCTCCTGAAGGCTGGGATGGGGTTCTACCCTGCCAAAGTTGCTCTTATTCATGTGCGAGTCTTGCAAGGAGTGTCTGCAAGATATTTGATCACAGATGGATTCCAACCGAGTCCAATCTGGTCCTCATCATACAGTTTCATTCAAGGCATCAGGGCAGTGCAATTCCACCCATTCCCCCGCACCACCTCAACTATTGGCACTGAAGCCAATTGTATTGTCCTGACTGTTGCCTGGCTAACTCAGCACAGACTGAAGATCAAACATGGTCTGAATTCTCAGCTGCTTAGCCACAGTGCTGCTCGAAAGGTTCAAACTCCAAAGTCAAATTTAAAACACAAATACGCAAACTGTTCAAAAAATGTTTCACTTTTATTTATAAGGCAATGAATAAAGAGAGCAGGTGGTCGTTATATTATCACAATCTTTGATTAAATTTATTAGAAACACTGGGAACTCTTCAAGAGGACCAAGGAAATCGGCTGGAAGTTGCGAATCTTTGATCTTGGTTCAGAAATTTGGTGCAATGGCTAAAATACAACAAAAATATAGAGTCTCTTCAAGTACAGTCGACACAAGGTAACAAAACAGACACCATCTCACATAATCACTATACACCTTCCAGACCATCAGTAAACTCAACTGGCTGCTCTTGCCCAACTTGCTTCTCTCTCTTTCCTTCCCTGCTGCTCCCCATCTCATTCTTTGGCCAGCTGTGAGACCTGGGCTGCAGTACACAGGGCAATCATTTTACCATGGCAGATTTTTTTACCTAAATAAAACTACAACTCCCACCTTGTACAGATTCCCTCACAACTGAAGAGCATGAAGCCCTTCAAAAATCTGCAGATGGCCAAATCTACTTGGATACAATGCTCTGTTTTTTATTTTGCTTTTATTTCCAGTCCTGGTGGGGGGGGGGGGGGGGGGGGAGCCAGGGTAGAAATGGGGTGCGGAGGGGGTATAGAGAAGAAAGGAGAGAAAGAGAAGCCAACCAACTCATTAATTATAGCTTTGAATTGTAAATAATGTGAAATTGAAGACATGAGTCTCAATTTCAGGGCTCCTGAAAACTGCAATATTGTCTGTGGAGGCCAAGGGCCCTTTGCTTCTTCTCACTGATCCCTCTGACTCATTTACTTCTGAAGGCACCATTTGGTTATTACTCCCAACTGGTCCCAGAAAGCTGCCACACAATGTTTACTGCAGATGCACTATGTGCATATGGGCTTTAGCAAGTGATGGAGTGTAGTGAAGTCTAAATGGTTCATCATTTGACGAGCAGCAGGGGAAAAGGAGAGCAAGAGGAATGGCACAACCAGTCCGCCAAGACCTAAGGCTCTTTACCCCACTGTTCTAGGTAAGGGGGCTCACAGGCCGCAGCCCACATGACTCCCACAAAGTTGTGCAATTGGGAAAGTAGTGTAAAGACGGAATCTGGTGGGGAAAACAGTCTACGTGACCCTTGTACTTTGTGCACATGGGATGCATTTTAAGGCGTAATCCGATGTGGTAAAAAAATAATAGTCCTGATATTTGCTTAACTGAGTTGGTTCAGTTTTCCTCGATCATTTCCAAATCTAGATCCTCACAGGTTCGTTGGAACGGGATGGCTTCCGTGCTGCCACAATAATTCTTGGGATCCTCCTCTTCATCACTTTCACTCAGTGTTTCAATCCGGCAGCTGCTTGCTGGGGAGCTGTGCGACAAGTCCAAACTGAAGGCTGCGGTGTCCGGGATGGATACGGGAGACGTGCCCTTCGGGGGTTTTCTCTCCTCCAGCTCAAGGCAAGCAGGACTGCTCAGATTTCTCCTCTGCAACCGAATGAAAACAAAGTGAAAACCCTCATTGGAACAAGAAGTCTGAATGTAAATTTACAGGGTAATGACAGCAACCATTACAGATTATGGTGCAGCAATCCAAGCAGACCGAGACCACTTTAATATTTGGAGTGTACAGCAACAGACTTATCTGCTTTCAGGGGTTGAGTGGAGCCTGTGTTGAGTCTCAATGTTAATATTAAAGTGGAGAATCCCAGAAAGCAGTAAGAATTCACCTGGATGAACTAGGGCTATACTGGTCATACCATCTCTCATTCACCTTTTCCCCTCCCCCCACCCCCTCCTGCACATTTTCTGCCACTCTCCTGAAGGTGAGGGAACCTATGCTGGGTGCAGTTTCACAGGCATTTCTGGTCTCTCTCCAGATTTGAAGAATGAGTCAGTCAGCGTGTGTGTGTGTGTGTGTGTGTAAAGCGGGGGGGGGGGGCATCACAGTTAAACTCAATTCTGTTTTCATTCAATATTTACATGCACATTTCCAGAAGAGGGTTACTGAATTATCAGAAGAAACCCTGACTGATTTTCATTTCTCACCCCTCCCCTCAGCCCAGGGACCAAAGTACCCTTGCTATTCCTACTGAAATCAGCTAACTCAGCAGTGCCCCAGGATTTAATCTGTGACCATCCTGTCATGTGTGCCGCGCCACACCACGAGACACACATCCACCAGGGAGCGGCTTATCAATAAGTGACATTGCAACTAAACAAAGAGCAGACAATAAAGAACCTCTGACAAGAGGCTGGCTCAGCTGGGATTCTGTACATAGTGCCAGTTCTACAGCAGACCTTTATATATATATATATATAAGCAGCACTGAAAGGGGATTTATCTTTGCAACAGAGGCAGTGCCTTACACCGAAGGATGGAGCATAGCAGAAAGGGGGAAGCATGCAGGTCAAACTTTGTGAGCCATTCTACTTCTGGGCATTATTTCATTTTTTATGCACACACCACCTTTACTATCAGGGGGATTAATGGAAATCTCAATTTCTGATAATAGGAAGCCATAACATAGAACATAGAACAATACAGTACAGGCCCTTCGGCCCACGATGTTGTGCCGAACCTTTAACCTACTCTAAGATCAAACTAACTACCTACCCTTCATTCTACTATCATCCATGTACCTATCCAAGAGTCGCTTAAATGCCCCTAATGTATCTGCTTCTACTACCACCGCTGGCAGCGCATTCCACGCACCCACCACTCTCTGTGTAAAGAACCTACCTCTGACATCTCCCCGAAACCTTCCTCCAATCACCTTAAAATTATGCCCCCTAGTGATAGCCCTTTCCACCCTGGGAAAAAGTCTCTGACGATCCACTCTATCTATGCCTCTCATCATCTTGTACCCCTCTATCAAGTCACCTCTCATCCTTCTTCACTCCAATGAGAAAAGCCCTAACTTCCTCAATCTTTCTTTGTAGGACATGTCCTCCAGTCCAGGCAGCATCCTGGTAAATCTCCTCTGCACCCTCTCAAAAGCTTCCACATCCTTCCTATAATGAGGCGACCAGAACTGAACACAATTTTCCAAGTGTGGTCGAACCAGGGCCTCATAGAGCTGCAGCATAACCTCGCGGCTCTTAAATTCAATCCCTGTTAATGAAAGCCAACACACCATACACCTTAACAACCCTATCAACTTGGGTGGCAACTTTGAGCGATCTATGGACATGGACCCCAAGATCCCTCTGTTCCTCCACACTACCAAGAATCCTGTCTTTAAGCCTGTATTCCGCATTCAAATTCAACCTTCCAAAATGAATCACTTCACACTTTTCCAGATTGAACTCCATCTGCCACTTCTCAGCCCAGCTCTGCATCCTGTCAATGTCCCGTTGCAACCTACAACAGCATTCCACACTATCCACAACTCCAGCAACCTTCGTGTCATCGGCAAACTTGCTAACCCAGCCTTCCACTTCCTCATCCAAGTCATTTATAAAAATCACAAAGAGCAGAGGTCCCAGAACAGATCCTTGTGGAACACCACTGGTCACCGAGCTCCATGCTGAATACTTTCCATCTACTACCAGCCTCTGACTTCTATGGGCCAGTCAATTTTGTATCCAGACAGCCAACTTTCCCTGAATCCCATGCCTCCTTACTTTCTGAATGAGCCTACCATGGGGAACCTTATCAAACGCCTTGCTAAAATCCATATACACCACATCCACTGCTCTTCCTTCATCAATGTGTTTTGTCACATCTTCAAAGAATTCAATAAGGCTTGTGAGGCATGACCTGCCCCTTACAAAGCCATGCTGACTGTCTCTAATCAAACCATGCTTTTCCAAATAATCATAAATCCTGTCTCTCAGAATCCTCTCCAATAATTTGCCCACTACCGACGTAAGACTGATTGGTCTATAATTCCCAGGGTTATCCCTATTCCCTTTCTTGAACAAGGGAACAACATTTGCCACCCTCCAATCATCTGGTACTACTCCAGTGGACAGTGAAGACGCAAAGATCATCGCCAAAGGTGCAGCAATCTCTTCCCTCGCTTCCCGTAATATCCTTGGGTATATCCCGTCTGGCCCCGGGGACTTATCTGTCCTCATATCATTCAAAATTTCCAGCACATCCTCCCTCTTAACCTCAACCTGTTCGAGCGTATCAGCCTGTTCCACGCTGTCCTCACAAACGACCAGGTCCCTCTCACTAGTGAATACTGGAGCAAAGTATTCATTTAGGACCTCCCCTACCTCCTCCGACTCCAGGTACAAGTTCCCTCCACTATCCCTGATCGGCCCTACCCTCACTCTGGCCATCCTCTTGTTCCTCACATAAGTGTAGAACGCCTTGGGATTTTCCTTAATCCTACCCGCCAAGACTTTTTCATGTCCCCTTCTAGCTCTCCTAAGTCCATTCTTCAGTTCCTTCCTGGCTACCTTGTAACCCTCTAGAGCCCTGTCTGATCCTTGCTTCCTCAACCTCAAGTAAGCTTCCTTCTTCCTCTTGACTAGCTGTTCCACATCTCGTCATCCAAGGTTCCTTCACCCTACCATCCCTTCCCTGCCTCATTGGGACAAACCTATCCAGCAGTCGCAGCAAGTGCTCCCTAAACAACCTCCACATTTCTGTCGTGCATTTCCCTGAGAACATCTGTTCCCAATTTATGCTCCCCATTTCTTGCCTAATAGCATTGTAATTCCCCCTCCCCCAATTAAATATTTTCCCATCCTGTCCGCTCCTGTCCCTCTCCATGACTATAGTAAAGGTCAGGGAGTTGTGATCACTATCACCGAAATGCTCTCCCACCAAGAGATCTGCCACCTGGCCTGGTTCGTTGCCAAGCACCAAGTCCAACATAGTCTCCCCTCTAGTCGGCCTATCTACATATTGAGTCAGGAAACCTTCCTGGACACACCTGACAAAAACTGCTCCATCCAAACTATTTGAACTAAGGAGGTTCCAATCAATATTAGGGAAGTTGACAACAACCCTGTTACTTCTGCACCTTTCTAAAATCTGCCTCCCAATCTGTTCCTCCATGTCTCTGTTGCTATTGGGGGGTCTGTAGAAAACTCCCAACAAAGTGACTGCTCCTTTCCTGTTTCTGACTTCCACCCATTATGACTCAGTAGACAAACCCTCCTCGACGACCTCCCTTTCTGCAGCTGTGATACTATCCCTGATTAACAATGCCACTCCCCCACCTCTTTTACCTCCCTCCCTATTCCTTTTGAAACACCTAAACCCCGGAACATCCAACATCCATTCCTGCCCCTGCGATATCCACGTCTCCGTAATGGCCACAACATCATAGCTCCAAGTACTGATCCATGCTCTAAGTTCATCACCCTTATTCCTGACACTTCTTGCGTTAAAATATACACACTTCAACCCATCATACTGGCTGCAACTTTGCCCTGTCAACCGTCTAACCTTCCTCACAGACTCTCTGCACTCGGTATCTGCCTGTTCAACAGCTACCCCATCCACTGATCCGTGGCTCCGGTTCCCATCCCCCTGCCAAACTAGTTTAAACCCTCCCGAAGATCTCTAGCAAACCTCCCGCCCAGGATATTGGTGCCCCTCCAGTTCAGATGCAACCCATCCTTCTTGTACTTACAGAATGTTATCTTGCTGCTTATTATTTTATTTTCAGACAGTCATGTAAACAGCAGATCAAACAGAAGATTTCTTCAGAGTTGGAAATATCACTGGTCAAGTCCAAATGTGCATGAGTCAAATGCTAACAGTGTAGTACCCAGCTCCTTCCACTGGATGGTGTTATAGAATGATATCACGGCAATAGCCAATTCACTCCACTGGGTAGTGCTGTGCTGATAGAGGGGCTACAACCTGGTAAGGTAATGGCGATGGCATCAGAGACCAGTTCAATGAAGGGAAGATTGGGGAGGGGGGGGGGGGGGGGGGGAGGGGGGAGTGGAGGAATTTTTTAATTTTTGCTTCACATTTTCATCCTTTCCATAAAGTGTACAGTTTGACTGGCACCTGGTGCCTTGTATTAACTGTAAGTGATCATACCTGGTATGCTAACAGATTATTTGACCATGGAGGGGAACACAATGGAGTCTGATCTGGCCCTTATTCAAGATCCAAAAGAAAGGGGTTCTGATGAAAGGTCACAGACTTGAAACATTAACTCTGTTTCTCTCTCCAGATTCAGCCAGACCTGCTGAGTATTGCCAGCATTTCTTGTTTTTATTTCAAAAGACTTTCATTTATGTTGTTTCTTATTGGTGTCTTAGAAAGCACAAAAGTATTTCACATACAATGAACTACTGTGAAATGCGGTGACTTTTATAAGTTAATGTACGCAGTTCCAGTGGGGGAGGGGGAGCTCACCAATAGCAAATTCCACCCCCAACGCCACCCGCGTCCCCGGGGAATGCTGGTCAAACATAGAACACTTTATGGTGCACTAGCTAACTCAGACCAGACAGGGGATTGAACCAGTGATTATACTTCAAAATCGCTTCATTGGCATAAAGTGCTTTAAACATTGAGGTTGTGAAAACTGCTATATAAGTCTTTCTTTCAGTGGCATTGTTACATGAACCCATTTGGAGGGGACAGGGGTTTTAAAAATAAGTAATACAGAAGAAAGTGGACAAGGGTAAAACAAATCTTCTGACAAGTGGTTGAAGAGAAGCTGAGCTGTGAGTAGGCCAGTCTCCGGTCCTCCCAGCTGAGTAACAGTGCTGCAAACAGACACTTAAAGTGGCACGCATCAACTTAGTGCATCTCAAAACTATTTATATATTAGTCCCAACTTTTTTTTAAAAAAATAGTTGTGTGTGCACGCACCCGTGAGGGAAAGAGAAAATGACCAACAGCTCCAAATGTTATTTAAAGATCCCAGTGTTTTTTTTTCAGGAAGGGAAATGAGGATACACCTTTTACTGTAATTAGTGAGCAAATCACCCCATTAGGTTTGCAATAACAAAGCAAAATGGATTTCACAGACTGCAGATGATAACCATGGATGACAAGTTAAACCCTATACCAACAGGTTCTCTCCACCACCCCCTACCCAAACCATGCTGGGCCCAACATATAGTAAAGATCAGTCTCCTACATGGTATGTCTGTGATGTTACAAAGAGATTATCTTTCGCCTGCCCTTCACCTCCCCGCCATGGTCCTTAGGTCAGATGTCACCCTATTGTTCCCACATGGCTTATCTTTAAACCAGCTCTCCCCAAAATTGGTTTTAATATATAAAAGCAAATCTTGCCACTTTTTCAGAAAAACAGAGACATTAATGGCAGGGCAATGAGGAGACAAGAGGAAAAAACACATCAACTTTCCAGGAAGATAAAAAGTCAGAGGAAGCCATAAATCCGCACTCATTAACAAGGATACTGACTGAGTTCCAGCAGTAAGGACAACATGGTGCAAGCGTCATTCCAAATAAATTATACAATCAGCCCCTTCACGTCCCTCAACAAAGAGCAGGCCCTGTATCCCTTTTTTACAACACTAACCATTGCATTGTTTCTGGCTGTCCTTTCCCTGCTGCTAAGGAATCATTTATCAGCATTCTCCAATTAAACTACCAACAGGGAGAGCAGAGAGCTGCTTTGAAATGTGGAGTCATTGAGAAGCTAAGTGTGGGAATATTGCTCAGAATTACAATGCTGATGGACAAAAGGATTCAAGGGGTTTCCTGGCTTTTGGCAGTGCAAGGCTGATCCTTGCCCGCTGGCCCAGGGAAACCAAGTCAGCAGCTTTAAAAACTCCATGTCGCGCACTTAGGAATTTTGTGTTTACAGGCGAGAAGCTGCTGTTTAAATAAGTCAGGCACAAGGGCACTGGTTGCTGAACAAGCAGCCCCATTTGTGTAGTTGAAGATGGCAGCATAAAAGTCTAGACTCGGAATGAATGAAATTCAAATGCCCGCGCTTCGCCCTCACCCCCCCCAACTCAAGCTAGTCTGGCAGCTTCTGTTCAAGGAGATTTCAATTTGGGCCCAACTGTCGATAATGTTGGAATGTAAATCAGCATTTTCTGGCAACTCATGATTTAAACAAGAACTTACTGTGGTATTGCAGTCAAAGCATGTTGGGGTAACACTAATCTTTGCAGTCTCCATTCTAAAATGGTCACTTCATGACATTAGCGAATAGGCAAGCCTAGTAATAAAAAATTCTCAAAACTCCATCTGATAAATTAAAACTGAGCTATTTTGTGTGGGTATGTGGGCTGCCTGTAGTAGCAGAAATGGGCTAGTTGGGCTGAGGTCTACATCCCTTCAATATTTACCAACAACTGGCGACATTTATATAGCACCTGTAACACAGAAAAACATCTCGGGTTTGTTCCACTCACTGACAAGCTGTGCAATAAAACCTGGGAACACCTCAGGAAATGGAACTAGACACAAGAGATTCAGGATGCAATAAAACACAGTAACCAATATGTGAGTAAATAAGGAAACAGCTACTCACTCACCTGAATGGTTGCCAAAGGCACCTGGTTGACAGGGAATGGGGAAGGGAAAGCACACGAGTAGCATTGTGGTCATGATACTCATATCAGGTCCCCATACGGCCTAATGGGTAATGGCAGTGTGCTGGTCTCAGGCAAGAGGAGGAGGTACTATTCGCCTCAGTGAATCTGGGATTAGGAGGAGGAAATCTGCCAGGGTCCCACTCAGTAACTGTTAGAGTGCAGGAAGCAGCCAGTGCGTGAACCTGAATCCCAGGAGCAGCCTGTGACCCCAGCAGGCCAGTGGTGTACAAAAGGCCCAGGCATAATCCATTTGCTCCTGTGCAGATTTTCAGCAGCCAATTTCTGGCATTCACTCCCATGATCACAATGACATGATGCTGGGATTCTAAGGGAAGTGCTTGTATCAGCCACAATTTTCAGCACTCTGAACTGAGATTTTCAGAGTACAAATAAGACATGTTTCTTTATCCCAGCTGTCTGCGTAGTCCAAACCATCTCAGTAAATGGGCGGTACAGTGGTTAGCAGCGCAGCCTCACAGCTCCAGTGACCTGGGTTCAATTCTGGGTACTGCCTGTGTGGAGTTTGCAAGTTCTCCCTGTGTCTGCGTGGGTTTTCGCCGGATGCTCCGGTTTCCTCCCACATCCAAAAAACTTGCAGCTGATAGGTAAATTGGCTGTTGTAAATTGCCCCTAGTGTAGGGAGGTGATAGGCAATATGGGATTACTGTAGGGTTAGTATAAATGGGTGGTAGTCGGTGGGCCGAAGGGCCTGTTTCAGAGCTGTATCTCTAAATAAATAAAATAAATAAATAAATCTACTCAACAAGCAAGTAACTGCTCAGACAGCAGAGCCCTCCTGCTTAATTTGGGCTCAGCACGTGTTATTCTTTAAAAATATTCACTGTTACCCAGGAGTTGCACCATTAAAATAACTGTGCCCACAATGAATTACTGTGAAACACAACCGCACGAATGCCGTCTCTCACCATCACCAACTCATGTTAACATAAGAGTCTGAAAATTAGTTGGTTGCCAATATTAGTGGACCAATAATTTATGGCATTTTATTGCCTGTTACTTTAACAGCAACCCTAGCCCATTTCAAATATGCTCCTTTATTAAAACAGCTGGACTGAGGGACATTAGGTAGCCACCCACAAAAATCACCAGTCGTACTTTCTTAAACCATGATTTGAAGAAAACCAAACACTGAAGGGTCACCAAGTTGTTCTTGAAAGCGATGTTAACCCAGTGGCTCAGCAAGTTTATTCAATGATCATGAGGCTCTGTTCTCAGTCTATGCTAAGCATGTTCACCTCGACTGGGGAGGCAGAGGGGGTTCTGCAATTGACCCAGCACTCCTAAACTAGGGAAGGATTGCTGCTCTTGAATGCTATCCAGTGATTGCTAAATGTACATATATGGCTATCAGATGAGGACAGGATTGAGCTTAAATGTGGTGCTCCCATGGTCAAATAGCTTGCTTGCTCACTGCCTAGGGTCGGGAGTGAAGAATGAGCACTTAGGCTAGGGACTGGAGATAACTGGCATTCATGGAACCATAGCTCAGTGAAGGGTTAATGTCCCTAGGAGAAGAAAACTGACTATTCACCAATTTTTCTTCAACAAAGCTCTTCATGAATAAGCTAAACAGTGACTTTGAGCCTTGGTGATGCTCGAAGTATCCAGTTTGTTGTGGATCACATGTATGTCTATATTTTGTTTACTTTCAGAGATCCTCAAAAGCTTTGGATGGAAAGCACCACTCATATCATAACCTGAGCTGCTAGCCCAGAAAGAGTAATCGTCTACTGAATGAAACCTCAGCTCAGGTCACTGTGCAGAGAGCGGGAGAGGGAGAGGGAGAGCGGCCTGCTGGCTCTTGCAAGCTTCAATGCCTCCCAGCCTCATCTCGGTGAACAGAGTTTTACAGGCTCCTCTTTAGAAAGGAGCTGCTCCTGAAAGTCATTCATTCGTTGACCCCTGCACACTTGGTCACTAGCTGAGCATGGCATCAGGCTCGATTCTGATACAAAAACAAGAAATGCTGGAACCACTCAGCAGGTCTGGCAGCATCTGTGGAAAGAGAAGCAGAGTTAACGTTTCGGGTCAGTGACCCTTCTTCGGAACCGATTCTGATGCTGCCTATAATGGAAAAGCTAGACAACCTCAGCTGGGAAAAATAACCATTTAGGCAAAATACTGGTCCACACTGGAGAACCACACCACGGCATGAGTCAGCACCTTTGGCAGAGGGAAGGGAGAAAATTAAGGGTTAAAACAAAAAAAAAAATTGAAAGGTGACTGGACTCAGTACTGTGACTACTAGCTTCCTGCAATTGCCACTGGGGCTTTGAACAAGCTCTACTGGCTGTGGGTTATGGCTCCTGTCACATGATGGTACCACTACATCGGTCACCGTAATGGGTAACTGGGAGCTTGTAACCAGATGATTTTCCCTCAGGTTTTGCTCTGGTACAAATCTAATCCAATGTGAAAAGAACTTGTTCATAAGAAACTCACCTTGGCTGTCGAGCAACCTGAATAACTTTGCAAAGGATTCAACAAGGGTAAATTGAACACTTCTGCTATTTGAGGATCGGAGTGGTGGGGGAAGGACAACTTTTGCAACAGGAGGCCTCCTTAACCATATTGAGCTCGAGCCATCATCATCGCCAATGTACGGCAGCAATGGAACATTACAAACTTTACTCCACCCGAGTCTCTGGTAAAGACACAAAATGCACTCAATTCCATAGCTTTAACCAGGTGGTCAGGAAACGTGAAGAAATGGGTCGTGTGGCAACAGGACAGTAGATTCTCACATACCTACTCAAAAGAACCATTCTCTTCCATTTCCCTCCATTTTTGTCGGGACTGACATAGTTGAGTGACAGTTTAAGTCAATCTACCCGCCCCCACTTTTCAATCAACCTATCACCACCAATGGCTTCTTCCTTTTTAAAAAAAACAACCACTGTGTCAAAGCTTTCAACAAAGAAATGACAGAGCACAGGTTATACTTGTCAAAAAAGAAATCTTCTGATACCAGTAGAGGCCAATAAATAGCATAATCAGATTAGATCTTCTACAGGAAGTGATAATAGCAGAATTTCAACGCCAAAGGCACTGCAACATTCCAGAGAAACCTCAAATGCAGCCATTTTTGAAGATTATCAGGACCTTGGCTAACAGATTGTGCTATTTTAAACCCTCTCTCCCCAGAGCAGACTAAACCACACAAAGATACACAGCGACCCCTTGCAACACTGCTGGTTTACCTCCAGGACTTTTTTTTAAAACTGAAGAGGTTTTCTTTTAGTAAATTAAACATATCTGCCTCAAACTGATTTTAGACCAATTACCAATTGTGTTCAGAATGGGATCGCAAAACAACCATCAGCAGGCAATCTAACAAGAGGTGAAAACACAGAGGATCCTAAATCAGTTCTGTGCTCTTTGCATTTTATGGAGCTGTTACAATTAGATAGGCATGAGGCATAAGTAAAAAAAAAAAATGAATACACATTGCATTGAGAGTACATGATATGGGATATGGATTACTACCCACCTGCTCATATGATTTGACATTATAATGGATTACATGATGGGAGGTGAAGAACCACTTACCCATCCACAGCCAAATGATTACAAAATATTCACTGTGGCTCTGTACTAGAACAGGAGTGTGACATGTCACAACTGCACAGCTAGCAGTGTTAGGAAAAAGATCACCCATCACACAGCCATAGGCTGATTTAAGCATTACAAGTTTGATTATATTCACTATGAAATGCCCTCAGAGATTGGGGTCTTCACTTTGCACTAGTGCAAAGTTCTACGAGGAACTCCATAATATCATTGGTAGCATTCCTAATACCGAATATTTGTTCCTGCTGGGGGACTTTAACGCCAGGGTTGGGGCCGACCACGACTCATGGCCCTCCTGCCTCGGGGGCTACGGCATTGGAAGGATGAATGAGAATGGACAGAAACTGCTGGAGTTGTGTACCTATCACAACCTCTGCATCAACAACTCGTTCTTTCATACTAAACCCTGTCACCAGGTTTCATGGAGACACCCAAGATCAAACCTTTGGCACCAGCAGGACCTCATCGTCACAAGGTGAGCCTCTGTAAACAGTGTTCAAATCACACGCAGCTTCCACAGTTTGGACTGTGACACTGACCACTCCCTGGTATGCAGCGAAGTTAGACTCAAACCAAAGAAACTACATCACTCCAAGCAGAAGGGCCGCTCATGCATCAACACGAACAGAATTTCTTCCCCACAGCTGGCACAAAAGTTTCTTAATTCATTTGAAAAAGCCCTTCAAAACACTCCTGCAGGGGATGCAGAGACCAAGTGGGCCCACATCAGAGACGCCATCTATGACTCAGCAATGACCACCTTTGGCAAATGTGAGAAGCAGAATGCAGACTGGTTTCAATCTCACTCTGAAGAGATGGAACTAGTCATAGCCGCTAAGCGCACAGCACTGCTGAACTACAAGAAAGCCCCCAGCGAGTTAATATCCTTAGCACTTAAAGCCACCAGAAACACCACACAAAGAACAGCCAGGCGCTGTGCAAATGACTACTGGCAACACCTATGCAGTCGTATTCAGCTGGCTTCCGACACCGGAAACATCAGAGGAATGTATGATGGCAGTAAGAGAGCTTTTGGGCCAACCATCAAGAAGATCGCCCCCCTCAAGTCTAAATAAGGGGAAAACGATCACTGACCAAAACAAGCAAATGGACCGCTGGGTGGAGCACTACCTAGAACTGTACTCCAGGGAAAATGATGTCACTGATACCACCCTCAATGCAGCCCAGTCTCTGCCAGTCATGGATGAGCTGGACGAACAGTCAACAAAATCGAAACTCAGTAATGCCATCGATTCTCTAGCCAGTGTAAAAGCCCCTGGAAAGGACGGCATTACCCCTGAAATAATCAAGAGTGCCAACCCTGCTGTACTCTCAGCACTCAATGAACTGCTTTGTCTGTGCTGGGACGAGGGAGCAGTACCACAGGACATGCGCGATGCCAATATCATCACCCTCTATAAGAACAAGGGTAACCGCGGTGACTGCAACAACTACCGTGGAATTTCCCTGCTCAGCAGTGGGGAAAGCCTTTGCTTGAGTCGTTTTAAACAGGCTCCAGAAGCTGGCTGAGCACGTCTACCCTGAGGCACAGTGCGGCTTTCGAGCAGAGAGATCCACCATTGACATGCTGTTCTCCCTTCGCCAGCTACAGGAGAAATGTCACGAACAACGGATGTCCCTCTACATTGCCTTCATAGACGTCACCAAAGCCTTTGACTTCATCAGGAGACGTGGTCTCTTCAGACTACTAGCAAAGATCAGATGTCCACCAAAGCTATTAAGTATCATCACCTCATTCCATGACAATATGAAAGGCACAATTCAGCATAGTGGTACCTCATCAGACCCCTTTCCAATATGAGTGGCGTGAAACAGGGCTGTGTTCTCACACCTACACTGTTTGGGATCTTCTTCTCCCTGCTGCTCTCACATGCGTTTAAGTCTTAAGAAGGAATTTTCCTCCACATAGGATCAGATGGCAGGTTGTTCAACCTTGCCCACCTTAGAGCGAAGACCAAAGTACAGAAAGTCCTCATCAGGGAACTCCTCTTTGCGGGCGATGCTGCTTTAACATCCCACACGGAAGATGTGTCTGCAGAGTCTCATCGACAGGTTTGCGTCTGCCTGCAACGAATTTGGCCGAACCATCAGCCTCAAGAAAACGAACATCATGGGACAGGACGTCAGAAATGCTCCATCCATCAATATCGACGACCACTCTCTGGAAGTGGTTCAAGAGTTCACCTACCTAGGCTCAACTATCACCAGTAACCTGTCTCTCGATGCAGAAATCAACAAGCGCATGGGAAAGGCGTCTGCTGCTATGTCCAGACTGGCCAAGAGGGTGTGGAAAAATGGCGCACTGACACGGAACACAAACGTCCTAATGTTTCAAGCCTGTGTCCTCAGTACCTTGCTCTACAGCAGCAAGGCCTGGGCAACGTATGTCAGCCAAGAGCGACGTCTCAATGCATTCCATCTTCGCTGTCTCCGGAGAATCCTTGGCATCAGATGGCAGGACCTTATCTCCAACTCAGAAGTCCTCGAGGTGGCCAACATCCCCAGCATATACACCCTACTGAGCCAGCGGCACTTGAGATGGCTTGGCCATGTCAGCCGCATGGAAGATGGCAGGATCCCCAAGGACGTATTGTACAGTGAGTTCGTTACTGGTATCAGACCCACCGGCCATCCATGTCTCCGCTTTAAAGACCTCTGCAAACTCGCCATGAAGTCCTGTGACATTGACCACAAGTCTTGGGAGTCAGTTGCCAGTGATCGCCAGAGCTGGCGGACAGCTATAAAGGCGGGGCTAAAGACAGGTGAGTCTAAGAGACTTAGCAGTTGGCAGGAAAAGAGACAGAGGTGTAAGGAGAGAGCCCCGACAACCAATTTTATCTGCAGCGCCTGTGGAAGAGTCTGTCACTCTAGAATTGGCCTTTATAGCCACTCTACAAACCACTGATCACCTCTAGGCACTTACCCATTGTCTCTCGAGACAAGGAGGCCAAAGAAGAAGCGAGCTATGTTGCAGGTGCTAATTGGCAAAGATTACTCCACTGCCACAGGCTAGGTTTTGCACAGCAGACTATGGCCCACTTTACTTCTGAGGTTAGGTAAATTGGCCATTATAAATTGTCACTAGTATAGGTAGGTGGTAGGGAAATATAGGGACAGGTGGGGATGTTTGTTGGGAATATGGGATTAGCGTAGGATTAGTATAAAAAATGGGTGGTTGATGTTCGGCACAGACTCGGTGGGCCGAAGGGCCTGTTTCAGTGCTGTATCTATAATCTAATCTAATCTAATCTAATCTAGATGCCACATTTAATCCTCACAGGACTCAGAAGGGCCTCTGCATAACGATACAGTGCTGATCTAGGAATGCTCAATTGTGTTAGTCCATATTAAACCTGTGTTGCCAGGACAGTACAGAAAAAGCTATACCCTACATCTAACCCAGCCCAGGATGCATACACTGGGTGCTAAAAACTCAAAAGGTGTTGCGTTTCCCAACACTGACGTCCTTCATCTTTTATTCGCTAATATCTGTCAAAAGAAATGAAATTCTTTCTTTAAATAAATCCCCTTGGGCAAAGCTTGAACAATTTAGGAGGTGATCCAAACTGAGATTGTGTTACAGCCCATAACAGACACCCACTCATTCAGAATATGCATTGTAACAATGGATTATCTGGAAGCCTGCCCAATGACTGTATGCATGGAGGTCACTGTGGTGTTTTGAAGTTACTGTTCCTATATTTACATCCCATAACAGGAAGGGTGGGCTATTACAGTAGTCAAAACTAATGTATTTGATATGAGGAAAATTGCACTTCAGTGGGAAACTGCGAATCACACCAATCGGCGACTGTACTGGCTAAAAACGGCAACCTTTCACATAAGCACTACGTTGCTTTCATTGATCTCACCAAAGCCTTTGACCTTGTCAGCAGACGTGGTCTCTTCAGACTACTAGAAAAGATCGGATGTCCACCAAAGCTACTAAGTATCATCACCTCATTCCATGACAATATGAAAGGCACAATTCAGCATAGCGGCGCCTCATCAGACCCCTTTCCTATCCTGAGTGGCGTGAAACAAGGCTGTGTTCTCGCACCTACACTGCTTGGGATTTTCTTCTCCCTGCTGCTCTCACATGCGTTCAAGTCTTCAGAAGAAGGAATTTTCCTCCACGCAAGATCAGGTGGCAGGTTGTTCAACCTTGCCCGTCTAAGAGCGAAGACCAAAGTACGGAAAGTCCTCATCAGGGAACTTCTCTTTGCTGACGATGCTGTATTAACATCTCACACTGAAGAGTGTCTGCAGAATCTCATCAACAGGTTTGCGGCTGCCTGCAACGAATTTGGCCTAACCATCAGCCTCAAGAAAACGAACATCACGGGACAGGACATCAGAAATGCTCCATCCATCAATAGCGGTGACCACGCTCTGGAAGTGGTTCAAGAGTTCACCTACCTAGGCTCAACTATCACCAGTAACCTGTCTCTCGATGCAGAAATCAACAAGCGCATGGGAAAGGCTTCCACTGCTATGTCCAGACTGGCCAAGAGAGTGTGGGAAAATGGCGCACTGACACGGAACACAAAAGTCCGCGTGTATCAATCCCGAGTCCTCAGTACCTTGCTCTATGGCAGCGAGGCCTGGACAACGTATGTCAGCCAAGAGCGACGCATCAATTCATTCCATCTTCGCTGCCTCCGGAGAATACTTGGCATCAGGTGGCAGGACCGTATCTCCAACACAAGTCCTCGAGGCGGCCAACATCCCCAGCTTATACACACTACTGAGTCAGCGGCGCTTGAGATGGCTTGGCCATGTGAGCCGCATGGAAGATGGCAGGATCCCCAAAGACACATTGTACAGCGAGCTCGCCACTGGTATCAGACCCATCGGCCGTCCATGTCTCCGCTTTAAAGACCTCTGCAAACGCGACATGAAATCCTGTGACATTGATCACAAGTCGTGGGAGTCAGTTGCCAGCGTTCGCCAGAGCTGGCGGACAGCCATAAAGGCAGGGCTAAAGTGTGGCGAGTCGAAGAGACTTAGCAGTTGGCAGGAAAAAAGACAGAAGCGCAAGGGGAGAGCCAACTGCGAAACAGCCCTGACAACCAATTTTACCTGCAGCACCTGTGGAAGAGCCTGTCACTCTAGAATTGGCCTTTATAGCCACTCCAGGCGCTGCTCCACAAACCACTGACCACCTCCAGGCGCTTACCCATTGTCTCCCGAGACAAGGAGGCCAAAGAGATACCAAGTAGCAGACACCAGGCTTTATGGTGTATGCAGTATAAGGTAACATTTCACCCTCTAACATTACTCAGTTCAGCCGGCCCGATAGCCTAGAGGCAAACTGTCCAACTCTATACAAAGTGACGAGGAAGGTCTCTGGATTGAACCCCATCTTTGCTGAACTAAGCTGATCAACACAACTGGCCCCAGCACCACAACTAAAAAAAAAGAAAAAAGAATCCTTGCTTCCCGATCAATGGCCAGTATCCATTGGCAGAAACAAACTTCTGCTTTGGTTCCAGCTTGGGTGTCAGCGGGCACAAGTGCCCATGATTACCTCCCGTGGATTTTCATTTTCAATGAAACACTGAGTAAACAGTTTCAGTATCTCATCGTGCCCTGCCCAGCAAACAAAGAAAACTGCATCCCCTTTGGTTAATAAGAGCCTCTAATCCCAGTCTACAACAGGTCAATAATGAAAAAGTTACTTTTTTTAAAAATTTGTTCATGGGATGAGAGCATCGCTGGCAAAACTAGCATTTGTTGCTCATTGCTAATTTACCTCAAGAAGGTGGTGCTGAGCTGCCTTCTAGAACCGCTGCAGTCCATGTGGTGTAGATACATCCAAAGTGCTGTTAGGGAGTTCCAGGATTCTGACCCAGTGACAGTGAAGGAACAGCGATATAGTTCCAAGTCAGCATGGTGTGTGGTTTGGAAGGGAACACCATTGGTGGTGCTGTTCCCATGCATCTGCTGCCCCCGTCTTTCTTGGTGGTAGAGGCTGAGGGTTTGGAAAGTGCTGTTGAAGGAGGCTTGGCGAGTTGCTGTAGTGCATCTTGTAGATGGTACACACTGCTGCCAGTGTGGGTCAGTGGTGGAGGAAGGGTATTTAAGGTGCTTGATGGGGTGCCGATCATGCGGGCTGCTTTGTCCTGGATGGTGTCGAGCTTCTTGAGCGTTGTTGGAGCTGCACTCATGTGGGTGTGCCTTGTAGATAGAGGAGAGGCTTTGGGGAATCAGGAGGTGGGTTACTCACCATAGAATTCCCAGTCTCTGACCTGCTCCTGTAGCTAAAGTATTCATATGACTGGTCCAGTTAAGTTTCTGGTCAATGGTAACCCTCAGGATGTTGATGGTGGGGGATTCAACAATGGTTACGCTGTTGAAAGTCAAGGGGAGATGGTTAGATTTTCTCTTGTTGGAGATGGTCATTGCCTGGCACTTGTGTGGCACAAACATTTCTTGTCACTTATCAGCCCAAGCCTGAATGTTGTCAAAGTCTTACTGCATGCAGGCAGAGACTGCTTCATTATCTGAGGAGTTGTGAACGGTACTGATCACTGTAATCACCAGCAAACATCCCCACTTCTGACCTTATGATGGAGGGAAAGTCATTGATGAAGCAGCTAAAGATGGTTGGGCTGGGACACTACCCTGGGAACTCCTACATTGAAATCCTGGGGCTGAGATGATTGGCCTCCAACAATCACAACCATTTTCCTTTGTGGCTCCAACCAGGAGAGTTTCCCCCCCCAAATTCCATTGACTTCAATTTGGCTAGTGTTCCTTAATGCCACACTCGGTCAAACACTGCTTTGATGGCAAGGGCAGTCACTCTTTTGGAACCAGGCTGTAATGAGGTCTGGAGCTATGTGGTCCTGGTGGAACCCAAACTGAGCATTGGTGAGCAGTTTATTGCTGAGTCAATGACATCTTCCATTGCATTGCTGATGATTCAGAGTAGACTGATGGGGCGGCAACTGGCCAGATTGGTTTTGTCCTGCTTTTTATGGACAGGCCATACTTGAAAAATTTTCAACATTGTTGGGTAGACGCTAGTGTTGTAGCTGTACTGGAATAGCTTGGCTTGGGGCTTGGCTAGTCTTGGCAGCACAAGCCTTTAGTACTACAGCCTCAATATTATGAAGGTCCATAGCTTTTGCTGTATCCAGTGCCTTCAGCTGTTTCTTGATACCACGTGGAATGAATCAAATTGGCTGAAGATTGGCATCTCTGCTGCTGGGGACCTCAGCAGGAGGCCAAGATAGGTCGTGCCAAGTGTACGTCTGGCTGAAGATGGTTGCAAATGCTTCAGTCCTGCCTTTTGCACGGAGGATGTGGAGCCTCCTCTTCAGGTTAGTTGTTTAATTATCCACCACCTTCACTTTACTAGTATTTTCTCTCCAAACCCAAGTTACAGGAGCTGAATAGATTGCAGGTATACGGATAACCAAAAGACTAGTGCACACAATTGACTGCCAGCAACATTCACATTATCTTGGTGGATGTGTCAGGGCAGCTGTCTGAGTACTACAGTTGGCCTTAATACACCTTGGGCTTGAAGAGGATGGGGAAGGATAAGGCCATTCATGGTTCCCACCCCTGCTATACAGTGACACCTGCTGGAAAGCATTCAAGTGCAGTCCTCAGCTAAGGATTGGTCTCAGACCCGCCCTCGCCTACCCTGAATTGCAAATTTTGAAACATACTTATATCTTGGCAGGCTGCGACACCAGAATCTACAATTCCAAAATTAAGGTGGATCTCTCCTAGACCAGGGCCAGGTACAACTGAGCACCACAGGTGCCTTGAAGCATCACATCTCCTCCCTGGCATCTTCAGTCCTTCAAAAATATCCAGTTACATATCCTTTTTTTGTAAACTGATTAATGTTCCAGTAGTTGTTGTAGCGATATGAACAGCAGCAGGTAAGGTTTCCATTAACATGGATACGTTTGGATTTCAGTTTCAAGCTCAGACACAGCACGAAACCACTATCATGGCACGACAAAGGACATAACCAATGGGACACAGCATCGGCATTTTGAGCAGCTTCATCATAACGATACTTTCTGCTAATACCCTGTGGGTAAGCATAGTATCTACAGCCCAAGAGTAATGCATTTTTAATCAAAGTTATCTTATCTCCTACCTTGATCTGTGAAAGTATTCAACATCCACACACAAGCAGAATAGTCAGGGTAGCACTAACTCTCCCATAGGTCCCTGGTTCAATTTCCGAAGTACAGAGTTAGCTAATCTCAGTCAGTGCAACAATTCAGTGCCAAAGTTTCCCTGGGCAAAGGGGGGAGAGAGGGAGGAGAAATAACAGTCAGGGTGCCCTCTCCAGCATCTGCTGCATATATGGAGGTTGCATGAGAAGGGAATCAAGCTTGGCTGTAACTCCCTCAGAACTGCAGTCTACGCCTGTGAATCCCCACACAGCAAGCTTCTGGTTTCAAAGGCACCACTGTGCGTTAATTGCCAAGTGCAGGCCAGGTACTTCCTCACATGAAAAAGGGGGGGAAAAAGTAATCAGACCAATGGTTTTATTAAATAATTTTCATTTTATAAGGCCCTTTCACTTGCCCAAATGAAAGCTGGGATAGCCCTTTCGAATAACATTCCCATGCCTCACTTTACTGAACAGCAAAAAAAAAGTAACAATCTAAATCAGTCAAAAGCTCAGAGACAGGCAGACTGTAAACGGAGGCTCAGGAGGCAAAGATGCAGAGCTGCAGATGGTCCACAAGCCAGAGCAGAGGCGCAAGAAATTGGCAAACTTAGAAAATGCCTTCTGGCAAACTGGAGAACACCTTTCTCTATAAATGCATCCTAGGTCCAAAGAGAATGTGAGCAGTTTTCTAACAGACAATGATGAACTACCATTTTAAACTTTCTCTGCTGTTTTATCCAGATCTGTTAAGGAGGACGCGACCGAGAACAATACCCTACACACAAGTATTGGGGACGATTACACTAAGGGTGCTACGGGTATGATCATCGTAAAAGGGTCAGTTGCCGGGTGATGTTCTGTCTGCCAGATGACAGCAACACCTTTACTGTACATGGAGGCCTAGAGGAGCTGATTGGTAGTTTTGCCATCAAAGCCCTTGGAAGTCCAGCTCTGGACAACATGCTAACTTGTCAATGCCATTTCAGTCTTCACTGTCTGGATCTCTACAGGCACTATTAGCATTTAGAAAATGTACAATGAGCTACTGCCAAAACATTTTTAAAGGATCATAGCTCAAGGCGGTCACCCAAAGACAACATCAGACCAGTGCAGCTGTTCCAACTTAGAGCAAGGCAATTGGGTCAGATGCACTGAGAAAGGGAAAGATCAGACAGAACCAAAAAGAGAAAAATCACCATCTTAGATTGCTAACCTTTATCCACAAAGATGGACTGGTGCCATGCTCCCCAATGCCCATTAGTGCCATCATACACTGATTGTGGGGAGATACATAAGAATCAGCTTCTCTCAGATTCTGCTTCCCACGATGTTGCTGGAGCACTTTGCCTCTGCTTGAAGCTGCCTCTGACACAAGAACCCCATAGTGGGGAACCTGCAGGTTGAATATATATCATGTCAACCTCCAACACAGCACGATGGAACTCCATGCATGCCCACAATACAGTAAACGAACACAACATTATGAAAACAGCTTATTGGCCACGGAGAGCCTCATCCATGTCACTGCTGCCTCCTGAGACGACTGTTCCAATCTTCTCCTGGCCAATTTCCCTTTCTCCCCCTCTCTGTAAACTTCAGCTCATCCAAACCGCTCCTCCCCAGATCTTATCCCACATCAACGCCAGCCCACACTAATGCCAGCCTTTCTGGCCTACACTGGCTCCCATTTCTCCAAAGCCTCAATTTTAAAATTTTCATCCTGTTTAAATTTCTTCATGGTCTTTCCCCTCTATCTCTCCATTCTTCTCTGACACTGGCCTTTTGTGCATACCCCCTTCCCTTAGCCACTGCCATTGGTGGATGTGTCTTTAGTTGTCCAGGCCGTATGCTCTAGATGATGCACCCTAAAGCTTTCTCCTCCTTTAAACTTACCTCTTTGACCAAGCTATTGGTCACCCCCCTCCTCAAATATCTTCTTTGCCTGGACCTTTTTTTCTGCTTACACTTCTGAAGTGCCTTCAGATGTCTTTACATTAAAGGAACTATATAAATGCAAGTAGTTGTTGTTGGGTTGATCACAAATGATTGTAACATTTGATACTGCAGCCTGTTCAGTCCTCACCATAAACTGTTACACTACAGGTCTAACCCAGGCTCTTCTGTAAGTACATAAATAACTGTTCTTTCAACAAGATTAACATTTATACAGAAGAAAACAGCTTGGTCAGAAGGAATTTTTGTACTCCAAATTTATATTTGTTTTGAGTGTGTATATATATATATAAAATATATATTTATTTTGCGGTGGTGTTTTTTGTGGAAAAACATAGAAGCTATTAAGTAAAAAACAGCAACTGAGAATGTTCTGAACAGGAGACATCATAACACAAAATGGTCTGGATTGATAACTTAATCTTCACAAACCATGTTGATGCAACATGTCCTACTTATATTTAGCCATCACACTTGCATAATAAAGCAGCTTTCTTTATACTGCAATGCTAGCTGAATTATCTCAGCATGTCCAGACAAGTATAATACACTCCACAGCGCGAGATGCTGTTTATCTAAGGGAATTCTTGCTCTGATTCCACTGAATTCACTTTCCCATGATGTTTCGCCATTGGGCATTTTGAATCCTGTCTCACAGGAAAAACCGACATAATAGTGACAACCACTTAGAAGGGATCTTTCACCACCACCATCCCACCCTCCCCCCAGCCCAAATCCATTAGCTTGTACATTAATTATAACCTTATCCTCATTTGTTGTACTTAAATATTACGATCGTTAACCTGTACAACAGATCTCAATGCAGTACTTCACTATACGGAGACCAGTGATGACAGTAAACGACTGCACACACAGTCACACGTAGTGCTATTGCTTTTTAGAACCATCAACTGTGTGTTTAGACTGTCACCAATGAGAAATAAACACTGTAAATTAAAGATTTATTTGCCGACCCAGTACACTATATAGTATTATAAAACTTGGCATACCCAGTGCACTGTACAGTGCAAGGCAGCTTGTACACCCCCTACACTACCTAGTAGATGCAAAGAAATTTGATCACAAAGTGGAAGAAAATGTGTAGAGGCAAGAAATCCAACTCCAGTGCAATGCCTCATGCAAATAAAAAGAGTCCATTAAGTAATTTGGATTTACAACAGGTAAGAGACTGCAGGGTTATGCAATTTAACAGGAAACATTACACTATTAATGTGGCCACAGTGAAACGTTTACATGCAAAATACGACAGTTCACACTTCAGAACAACCTCTCTCTCACGCCTTCTGTATAGAATTGTTATGCACCTTTTCACACCTCTATTTCTATAATGCATGAGAAACAAGCGTTGGATCACAATCACTCTGCAACTTTGTTTAAAATAGATATCGGATTTGTGCTTTTTCTCATTGGTTCAGTCTCAGTTCTCAAGTCAGAAGGTTGTGGGTTCAAGCCCCATGCCAAACTTTGAACACATCAACAAGGCTGATATCTCAATGCAGTGCTGAGGGAGTACTGCACTGTTGGAGGTATTATCCTTAGGATGCGATGTTGAACAAAGGTCCCAGCTGTCAGTTCTAGTGGTTCAGCGGCATGCTAATAGATTCTGTGGCACTACTGGAAGTGCAAGGAGTTCTCTTGGTCCTCAACTAATACCAAAATCACACATTAACTTCCAATTGTTGCCAGTACAATCTAGCTAAAACGTGTAATGCTTGGTTTGGCTACTCAACAGTCAGCACAATTCAAAGTAATTCACAGAAAGTCAAATGCTTTGAGAGGTTTCTGACATGATAAATACAAGTTTTTAATTTTTCTTTCCTTTTCAATACTTTGGACACTACAATAAAATCTGAACCACTGTGTAAGGGATAGGTTATGGCCATTATGGGCACCACACTACAGGGAGGATGTGATTGCACTGGAGAGGGTGCAGAGGAGATTCAGCAGGATGTTTACTGGGCTGGAGGGTTTCAGCTATGAAGAGAGACTGAAAAGGTTTAGAGCAGAGAAGGCTGAGGGGGTATATGATTGAGGTATACAAAATTATGATAGATTGATAGGGCATTGATAGATTACATAGGCAGAAACTTTTTCCCCTAGCTGAGGAGTCAATAACCAGGGGGCATAGATTTAAGGTAAGGGGCAGGAGGTTTAGAGGGGATTTGAGGAAAATTTTTTCACCCAGAGGGTGGTTGGAATCTGGAATGCAATGCCTGAAGAGGCGGTGGAGGCAGGAACCATCACAACATTTAAGAAGTATTTAGATGAGCACTTGAAACGCCATAGCATACAAGGCTACGGGCCAAATGTTGGAAAATGGGATTAGAATAGGTAGGTGCTTGATGGCCGGCACAGATACAATGGGCCGAAGGGCCTGTTTCTGTGCTGTATGACTATGACTCTATTATCATCCATGGCAAACTTCTGCAACTATAGTGCTGACCACAAGTCATCCACTAGTTTCTACTTCAGTCTCTCAGGTGCAGGTAGTTACTCTACCTTGCTGTGAACAATGACTGATGTTCTATACAATTCTGAAGCAACATTTTAACAAAGTCAAACTGTATTTGGCCCCTTGTTTGAACCTTTTCTGCAAGTTGGCTTGACAACTGATCTCAGCCTATGATGTTCACATTTTTCCTTTTCAACGAGGTTGGCATGAGAAACAAAAGAATGTTTTTTTAAACTGTTTGAAGGACCAGGCTTTAAAGCTTTGTTTCACCTAGCTTCCTCCCTATTCAAAATGTAGCATTCTCTCTGAAACAGCATTCAAATCAGCCCTGTTATGATAGAAATTTCCTCCTGAACATTAGCAAGGGCAGGGTCCAAAAAAAATCAGGCACACGCAAGTCTGATACAGCACATAGATTCTGAAGTCTGAGCTTGGTCTGTCCATGTGAAAGATTATAAACTTACTGGGGAAAGGCTGCCAACCTAGCTGGGCAAGTACATGAAGGTGAAGATCAGCTAAGCTTGTTTAGTAGCATACCTTGTGATGGAGAGAGGAGAAAGAAACAAGAAAACAAGGTAAAAGCAAGAAAGTAAGTAACAGGGTCCTAATATACTGTTTCATGGAGTGCATTTACCCTTGAGTTGCAAAGAGACAGCGCTCAAAATGCTGGCAGCTGCAGCTGCAGCAACCGAACTCCAGCAACGTCGCAACCAACAGTGATCTTACTGGTTACGAGCTGAATGCTTGTGGCCAACTTGAGCAAAGGCTGTGTTGGCCACAAGCTCAGAGATCAGCCTCTGAATTTAGAGGTTCAACCACCACACATTTCTCTCTAACCCCCCTATCCCCAAATCCAGCTCACATTAACCACATGCACAAGTCAACAAAAGAAGCAGGCAGCAGACAGTCACAACCACAAACAGACAAGAAGTTCACCCAGCTGCTGGAGATGACATGCCTTCCTCTCCCAGCAAGGGGTTGATTTAACACAGGTGTGACCATGTTTGTGCATTATCTAGACCTTTAATAACAAACCAGATCACAATCATTGAATGAGAATTAGAGTGCATATTCAATTTGCTTAAACCTGATAAGTGGCCACAACTTATTGCAAAAGTGAGCTGATACCCGTTACGATGGATTTCCATCAACTTTGCAGCTCTTTCAACTTCCCAGTTGATTCTGTGCTGGTACAGATTACCCACCATTGTGTTTTTTAAAAATATATTCAAATTAAGTCCCAATGATGTCCAAACAATTTCCCATAGTTTCTGTAGGTATGCAACATGTTATACAAAAACTGGGGGGAGTTGGTGGGGGAAGGGTTGCTTAGAATTGCGCTGTTTATGGAAAATGATTAAAGGAACCCCATGGTAAGATTTGCAACAGCATTTTGAACCATTTCTTTTTGCTGTCGTCCTCTCCTCCTGCCCCTCCCCACCCCCACCATTTTTGCTTAGTTGATCAGAGAGGTTGCGCCAAGGTGTTCAGCTAGTGTCACTTTTCGGTATGTTCACAATATTAAGGCAGCAGGTTTTCCATGTTTTTTGGAATGGGGGAATTGGGAAGGATGCCAGGCTGCATAAGTAAATGGATGACCGTGCACGAGTTAATAACACCCCATCTGAATAATGTTCAATTTGAAAATCTACCCTATGTGCCCTCAATTTGAACTATGAAAAGTCAACCTTTTAGATTAAGGATTTATTGCCCAACCTTGACATCCAGTCAACATCCATCAAAGTTTTCATTTATTTGTACCCGTTGAATGTCTGTGCTTGTCACACAATGCGGAATGTCAGTGTTGCTCAGTGATAAGCTCCCTGATAAAGTACAGTAGAGGCTGCCACCACACTGGCTTTTCAAGTACTCCAAAGTAGGCGCAGTGCTAGTATGATGCAGAGTAAAGCACCATCTACAGCTCCTTGAAAATATGCCTTAACCACCACCTCAAAGAGTAACTCCCTGCTGCTCTAAGGAGACATCATCAGCTCTGCAACTGCCATCCAAATAGATCAAATTGTGGGTAGTTTATGCTGTGAACTCACACCTAGTAGGAACTGCATTAAAACTGCCCAAACTTATTTCAAAATCTGAAATCCTAGACCTTCCTACCTATCAATGCTGTCTGAACACCTTTACCGCATGGACTATGGCGGTTCAAGGAAGCTCACCCCCACATTCTCGAGGGCAACAAGGGATGGACAATAATGCTGGCCTTGCCAGTGATGCCCACAACCAGAGAATAAAAAAAAATACAGAAAAATAAATGAGAGAGAAGCGGGGGGGAAGGGGAACTGGGAGCGAGAGCGTGAGAACAACTCAGAAAGATAATGAAAACAAGACCCCAAAAGGTGATTGGGATGATGTTTTCTTGCACCCCTCTTCCTCCTCCTATTAAAAGAAAAAAGGTTGAAGTCTGGGCACAGAAGCAGCTGAACCCTTATTCACATAATACAGTTCTTCTAAAACTAGTTGTGTTTTTTAAGGATTACCATAAAGTGCAGCTTTAAGAAGTGCCAATTAACAGATCTTTGTCCCACAACCTATTCATTCCGTAATTCAACTTACACTGAAACAAGAGAAAAACACTGAACAAAACCTCGCCTCTAAAAGTGTGCAGCTGTCTCCAGGTGAAGCCTGGCAGCAAAGTAATGGTCTTTAATGTGGCAAGCGTTAATAACCATATAATTGGGAACTGTTTTATGCCTGGATTGGGATTTTGCATTTAAATGCTGTGCTTGAAGCAGAAAAATTAAGTAGGAGTTAACAGGAAGCTGTTTAGCACATTGGAATTCCAGGCCTACTCTGCCTGCTATTAAAACTCAGCTTCTGAGTCTTCTACCACCCACCCTACTCTACTCCCATCTCAGTCCAGTAACATATTTTAGTGCAAGAGACGGTGCAAAAAAAGTGTACCTGCATCAAACAGAAAATCAAAAACAAAAAATCACAAGCAGGTTTCAGCTCGGCATATGCTGGAGTCAGATTAAGCAGTGAAAGGTGAACTAAATTCAAAACTTTTAAATTCCTACTGACTGCAATTGCCCCATGGTTTGCTCTATAAAGCGTTCAGGACTGCAAACTTTTCAGGAAGAACGATCAAAACAAAACTGAAACAAACCCCCCTACTGCCGCTACACACCACAAGGAGGACTGTCTGACAATAATATTACTGTAAAGTGAGAGAGGAGCGTCTCTTGGCTTTAAGCATTTTTCCATCCCATAAGCCCTTCCTGCCAATTTAAAAAAACATATGGGAACGTATTTTTGAAAGCTGGCAGGCAAGTCTGAAGCTTGCATAAAACTAGGGCACATTAAAAGCACCTTTGGAACACAAACCTTGTTTGTAGTGGATAAAAATCCAAACCACATCCTACTGACAGAGCTTGAAAGGAACAGTGACTTATTTAGGCCCAGCAGGAGTGTGGTCAGTATGGTTTGAACCTCCTGATCCATGATTGAGCCACTGACCCAAACAAAGTTAAGTCAGGAAATTAAAGATCAGGTTCTATTCTCTAAAATCAGAGTCTGAAATAGAGTATTTTGAAAGTGCAATCATCTTTTGAAAAAAAAATGGGATTGATTGGTCAATCGGAATCAAACCACATCCCAATAGCATCCCAGATTCTAACATCAGATCTAGCAGCACTCTCACAAGGCTCCACAGAAGGCACCTGACAAAAGCTGGTCAAAGGAAATGTTTATTCATCAGATTCTCTCCATGAGGGTTGGCCTGTCAATTGGGTACATATAGTTTGCAATGAATCCCCAACATTACTTGATGCCTTGGTGTAGATGGGATTATTGACGATTAAGGTGATGCGGCAGAGAAACATTACAAAACAAACGTCATTGGTTCAGTCATCACTCACTGTGACTGCAATGACTATTTTAGTCTGCTAATTTTGTAGTTACAAGCCATTTGGTAGGACTGTGAATCACCTGTGATGTTCCTGACCCCAAAATTCCAGACTTGGTAGTGGAGCAACTGGGAAGGAGGGGGGGGGGGGGGGGGGGGGGGAGGGGAAAGAGGGGTGCCTGCACAGTTATTGGATAAACCAGAAATGGTGCTGCACAAACCTCCTAAGTACATCGGCAGACTTGTTATGGCAGCTGCTCGGGGAAGCATTTGGCACTTGGTGCAGGATTTACTCCTGTATGTGGGAAGAAGGAATGTCAGCCATTAAAACAAGGTGTATCTTCCAGCATCCTTTTGATACCTGCAGATGATAATTTTATTTGAAATTTTACCCAAGGTGGAATTACTACAAAAATGTTAAAATCTATCACTGCTGTTTCATTTCTAGATAATATGGAAGTTCAGTACCCAATAGTATGTCAGTTTGAGCATTAAAACCGGAAGATGAATTCATCCTTGCAAGGCATTTTCAATTTATACAACTTAACTGCATAATCCACACTGGCATTTCAGTGCAGCACTCCCTCAGCATTGCAACTGTTGGAGGTGCCATCTTTTTGGATGAGACATTAAACCGAGGTCTCATTTGCCCTCTCAGGTGGACATAAAAAATGCCATGGCACTGTTATAAGAGGAGCTGGGCAGTTCTTCTGGTGTCCTGGCCAAATTTATCCCTCAGCCAACACCTAAATTGGATGATTTATTTCATTGTTGTTTGTGGGACCTTGCTGTGTGCAAGATTGACTACCGCATTACGGACATTATTTTGAACTGCAGTCACTGGTGTAAAGTACTTAATTAGCTGTAAAACACTGCGTGATGTCCTGAAATTGTGAAAGGCGCTATATAAATCAGTCCGTCGTAACAGACTGTTAGCTAATGTTGAAGCCCATGGAATTGAAGGCAAATTATTGACCTGGTTCAGAAATTGGCTGAGCAGCAGGAGACACAGAGTAGGGATAATGGGCAGGCACTCTAATTGGCAGGATGTGACTTACGGTGCCCCACAAGGATCTGTGTTGGGGCCTCAATTATTCACTGTATTTATTAGCGGCTTAAATGATCGATTAGAAAGCCACAAATTTAAATTTGCCAATGACGCAAAGGTATGCAGCACTGTAAGCAGTCTAAAAACTACAGCCAGACCTTTCAGGAGTAAAATTAGGAAACACTTCTACACAAAGGGTGCTAGAAGTTTGGAACTCTCTTCTACAAACAACTGCTGCTAGATCAATTGTTAATTGTAAATTTGAGATCAATAGATTTTTGTTAAGCAAAGGTATTACCAGATACAGGGCAAAGGAGGGTATATGGATTTAGGTTGCAGAACAGCCATAATCTAATTGAATGGCTGATCAGGTTCATAGAAACATAGAAAATAGGAACAGCAATCGACCATTCGGCCCTTCGAGCCTGCTCCGCCATTCAAAAAAGATCACAGCTGATCGTCTAATTCAGTACCCTGTTCCCGCTTTCTTCCCATATCCCTTGATCCCTGCTCGAAGGGCTAAATGGCCTACTTTTGTTCCTGTGTCCCGAAATGCAAGTATTTCTTTTTTCTTTTAACTGTGTTATAATTTGAATCTGTAACCATCTCAGGAGTAGCAGGAATGAGTCAAAGTGTTGCTCTTTCCCACCATTTGTCCAGAGGATACAAAGTGCAAGGTTAGTGTCTATGTTACATGCCAAAGAAGGGTGCATCTCCGCACCTCAGCATTCCCGACAAAGCAATGAGCAGTTCCAATTAAAAGACAAAGAGAATAAGAGCACAGGCTAAAGAAGTAAACATAAAACGAGCAAGAGAATCAGTGATCACGACGAAAAAAAGCAGAAAATGACTGAACAAGATATTGGCTTCTTGCTGCAAACCCTGCCTCCAAAACCCTCCCCTCAGTAATGCACAAACACAGAAAGAAAGCAGCATGTAAATGGTTTGGCAAAGTAGCTGAATGGTGTAGGGCCCTAACATTTTGGTACTACTGTCAAATAAATGCCAGACATAGTTAGTATTCAATCAGAGACCCAGCTACATCAACATGGCTGTTAGCCTGAATACAACATAAAAAAATTTGCACTTCAAACCATCAAACCAACAGCGTCTGAGCTTTGATGAGCTCTTTGAACCCTTTGAATGTGGTTTGACAGCAGACTGCGATTGGGTCATTGCTCCCATGGATCTCATGAGGAGAAGGCTGCTCTTTGCAACTCAGAAGGTCAAGGGTTTTACACACACACTGAGCACTTAAGAGATGCAGCAAAGCTCTTCTCAACTCAACTAGAGTGCATTTAACTACAAAATCCCTGGTTAACAAGCTCTCAGATGGTGTGGTGATGGGAGGTTTGGGGAGGGGTGGGGTGGTGAGGTGCAGCCAGAGGGGGGTGCTGCGGTGGTGGTGGTATTTGTGGTGAAGACGACACCCTTTGTTCAACCTTCACTATCTAGTAAAACCATGTGCATTTGCCAAGTACAGGATTCGTTCAGACAGGCATTTACACAAGTTCATTACCACAGTGGAGGACTAATTCTGAATCACAACATGCAAAATTGATTTCAACAGCAACATTCCCCTCCTATTCTAGTTGAGTCCATAGAATTACAGCAGTACACTTTAACAACATCTATTGCCCAGCCTGCTAATGGAGGCTAAGCAAATTCAGAGCATAACTTATTAATTAGTGCATAGTCTCAATCTGAAACTCAAATACTATGAGCATTTAGACAGCACAGACCTGCTTCCTGCACCCCATCCCACCAAAAAAAAAATTAGGCAAGAATAGCTAAAAGTATTCAAAAAGTAATGAAAGTGCATGTTCGATTGATGAAGGGAGAAACATGCAGTTGAGCACTGCCATTGAGAAAGCAAGTCTTCAAAAAAAAAATCACTACATAGTTGCTGCTTTTTGGTAGAAAATATTTGCAGTACATTGCAGTAGAAGGGATACAATTTCCTCCAGGTACCACAGCCTACCTGGTTGCAGCAGCACAGATAAAGTAGCCTGAACCACCATGTAAAAGTTAGAGACTGCCATATAGCCACATTCCATGCAGTAATTTAACACAGAACATAGAACAGTACAGGCCCTTCGGCCCACGATGTTGTGCCGAACCTTTAACCTACTCTAAGATCAAACTAACTACCTACCCTTCATTCTACTATCATCCATGTACCTATCCAAGAGTCGCTTAAATGCCCCGAACGTATCTGCTTCTACTACCACCGCTGGCAGCGCATTCCACGCACCCACCACTCTCTGTGTAAAGAACCTACCTCTGACATCTCCCCGAAACCTTCCTCCAATCACCTTAAAATTATGCCCCCTAGTGATAGCCCTTTCCACCCTGGGAAAAAGTCTCTGACTATCCATTCTATCTATGCCTCTCATTATCTTGTACCCCTCTATCAAGTCACCTCTCATCCTTCTTCGCTCCAATGAGAAAAACCCCAGCTTCCTTAATCTTTCTTTGTAGGACATGCCCTCCAGTCCAGGCAGCATCCTGGTAAGTCTCCTCTGCACCCTCTCAAAAGCTTCCACATCCTTCCTATAATGAGGCGACTAAAACTGAACACAATATTCCAAGTGTGGTCGAACCAGGGCCTCATAGAGCTGCAGCATAACCTCGCGGCTCTTAAACTCAATCCCCCTATTAATGAAAGCCAACACACCATACACCTTCTTAACAACCCTATCAACTTGGGTGGCAACTTTGAGCGATCTATGGACATGGACCCCAAGATCCCTCTGTTCCCCCACACTACCAAGAATCCTGTCTTTAAGCCTGTATTCCGCATTCAAATTCGGCCTTCCAAAATGAATCACTTCACACTTTTCCAGGTTGAACTCCATCTGCCACTTCTCAGCCCAGCTCTGCATCCTGTCAATGTCCCGTTGCAACCTACAACAGCCTTCCACACTATCCACAACTCCAGCAACCTTCGTGTCATCGGCAAACTTGCTAACGCAGCCTTCCACTTCCTCATCCAAGTCATTTATAAAAATCACAAAGAGCAGAGGTCCCAGAACAGATCCTTGTGGAACACCACTGGTCACCGAGCTCCATGCTGAATACTTTCCATCTACTACCACCCTCCGACTTCTATGGGCCAGCCAATTTTGTATCCAGACAGCCAACTTTCTCTGAATCCCATGCCTCCTTACTTTCTGAATGAGCCTACCATGTGGAACCTTATCAAACGCCTTGCTAAAATCCATATCCACCACATCCACTGCTCTTCCTTCATCAATGTGTTTTGTCACATCTTCAAAGAATTCAATAAGGCTTGTGAGGCATGACCTGCCCCTTACAAAGCCATGCGGACTGTCTCTAATCAAACCATGCTTTTCCAAATAATCATAAATCCTGTCTCTCAGAATCCTCTCCAATAATTTGCCCACTACCGACGTAAGACTGACTGGTCTATAATTCCCAGGGTTATCCCTATTCCCTTTCTTGAACAAGGGAACAACATTTGCCACCCTCCAATCATCTGGTACTACTCCAGTGGACAGTGAAGACGCAAAGATCATCGCCAAAGGTGCAGCAATCTCTTCCCTCGCTTCCCGTAATATCCTTGGGTATATCCTGTCTGGCCCCGGGGACTTATCTGACCTCATATCATTCAAAATTTCCAGCACATCCTCCCTCTTAACCTCAACCTGTTCGAGCATATCAGCCTGTTCCACACTGTCCTCACAAACGACCAGGTCCCTCTCACTAGTGAATACTGAAGCAAAGTATTCATTTAGGACCTCCCCTACCTCCTCCGACTCCAGGTACAAGTTCCCTCCACTATCCCTGATCGGCCCTACCCTCACTCTGGCCATCCTCTTGTTCCTCACATAAGTGTAGAACGCCTTGGGATTTTCCTTAATCCTACCCGCCGAGACTTTTTCATGTCCCCTTCTAGCTCTCCTAAGTCCATTCTTCAGTTCCTTCCTGGCTACCTTGTAACCCTCTAGAGCCCTGTCTGATCCTTGCTTCCTCAACCTCAAGTAAGCTTCTTTCTTCCCCTTGACTAGCTGTTCCACATCTCTTGTCATCCACGGTTCCTTCACCCTACCATCCCTTCCTCATCGGGACAAACCTATCCAGCAGTCACAGCAAGTGCTCCCTAAACAACCTCCACATTTCTGTCGTGCATTTCCCTGAGAACATCTGTTCCCAATTTATGCTCCCCATTTCTTGCCTAATAGCATTGTAATTCCCCCTCCCCCAATTAAATATTTTCCCATCCCGTCTGCTCCTATCCCTCTCCATGACTAAAGTAAAGGTCAGGGAGTTGTGATCACTATCACCGAAATGCTCTCCCACCGAGAGATCTGCCACCTGGCCTGGTTCGTTGCCAAGCACCAAGTCCAACATAGTCTCCCCTCTAGTCGGCCTATCTACATATTGAGTCAGGAAACCTTCCTGGACACACCTGACAAAAACTGCTCCATCCAAACTATTTGAACTAAGGAGGTTCCAATCAATATTAGGCAAGTTGAAGTCACCCATGACAACAACCCTGTTACTTCTGCACCTTTCCAAAATCTGCCTTCCAATCTGTTCCTCCATGTCTCTGTTGCTATTGGGGGGTCTGTAGAAAACTCCCAACAAAGTGACTGCTCCTTTCCTGTTTCTGACTTCCACCCATTATGACTCAGTAGACAAACCCTCCTCGACGACCTCCCTTTCTGCAGCTGTGATACTATCCCTGATTAACAATGCCACTCCCCCACCTCTTTTACCTCCCTCCCTATTCACACAGAGAACGTCACAAGACACAGATTAACTGATGTTCATTTTGGAAATTATTTTCCATTTAGAACAGTACATACTTTATGAAAATCTGTACTAACAGCAACACTATGGGCTAATTGGCTCCTCCTTTGCTGAGATTTCTAATGTTGTATCAATATCAAAGTTTGGATGTGCAAACATTTTGTACACTGACAGATCTTACTGAGTTCAGGGCAAATTCCAAAGCTGTTGTGCATTCAAATCTTGCTGCAACCCAGTAAGAATCCCCAAACATGGAAGAGGAAGGGAAAAATTGGGGTAAAGCATATCCACAACATCACCACACCTAGCACCTAGAGGAAAGCTACCCCCATAGACTTTTGAAAGAATCCAGATCCAAAGCTGCCGATCGGAGGAAAACTTACCTTTAATTTATTCTTTGATATCTAAATGCACACTATTAGACTAATTAATAAGTTACCCACAAATTTGATAATTGCTCAAAAAGGAGGGACTCACCCTCAAAACAAGGGGAAGGGCAGATCCAAAGTAAACTGGCATCATAACAAAGGGAGCACCACCCAACACAACCTGGCAAGCCCTCAACTTAAAGTAGTCAGTAGGCTGCTTCTGGTTAAGTGGAGGAACTGTAAATAAGATCACATAGAATGATTCATCCCCCTTTGGATTCATGCTGGGCAAAGGAGAAAGAGTACCAGAGTAGCTGCAATTTGAAAACCTTTATGACCTCAAAACAGTAATACTTTTGAAAGCAGAATAGCTTTAAACCCAAAGTTGATGCTAAAACAGTGGTGTACAGTAATAAAGAGTATCGACAGTCGATATTCTTCATCATATATGAAGATGCAAAATAAAACTGAATACAGGTGCATAACTTCAGGCCTAATTGCTACAGTAGAAAATGCATCTGAATAGGATCCCAGAACCTGTTCACAAGGAGGACTCTTGCATTGTGTAGAAATATCACTTGGCTCGTTGCTTCTGTGGCAAGTTTTCAAACTCTAATTACACATGGTGCAGAAACAGACTCATTGAATTCACAAGGCTTTTCAACTTGAGCATGACAAGCAGATGTCTCCAAGGGACTCCAGATACTCGAAGCCTTACAAAAGCAACGTTCTTAGTGAGAGGGACCGATAATTAGCCTGCTGTTTCTCCAGAGAAAGCGGCATCAAATAAAATCTGTAATTAGTGTCCTATATTACAAAAGGGCTGTTCAATGCTGAAATGATAACTATGGCAAGAAAGACTTGGTCGTGAGGAGGGGGAGGGAGAGGAGGGAAGAGACTGACACACGCAGAATATTTCAATGAAACTTTATATACAGGCTGAATACAACAGAAGTGCTTGTCAAAGGCCTTTGTGTTAAGCAATTCAAATTAGCTGAGTTGATCAAAGGTTAAAATTTATCTGCTTGAGTTTTTAACACCGTTTTGGTTTTTGAAAGAGCGCATGTGGAATATTTTCCATCACCATTAGTAAAAATGTTCAGAATGAACAGAATTTAGGAGGAGACAAACTAGCTTTCACGAAAATGTTGAAGCATGGTTTGGTGCAGTGTGTCGACATATGACTTAATGGAACAGGACATCACGGAGGACCCCTTCCCTAAACGATGCCCATGGGAGGGCTTTTGATCTTGGCTGTGTTGTCAGTGCAAAGTGCGGTTTGGAGGTCATGTGCCTTCCCGAGGACATGCACACAGTTCTTAGTGTCTTTTCCAAGGAGGTCACTGCTGCTTGGGCCTCTACCTAATGGAGTGAAGGAGTTGGAAATTAAAGACAAAATGCTACAAATGCAGCATCAACGTGGTGCACATCAATGGAGAGAAATGGTTTGATTTCCTATGCTCGGTAAGGTGCCATCATTAAGCAATCTACTGTGGCACTTGTGGTATATGGAAGATCAAAATGGTGGCCAAAGAATGGCTCAAGATCACTCATTCCAAAATTATCCCTTGTTTTGTTCCTTGGTCATACTATAAATGAGCAGAAAACTTGTGCTAGATAGTGCCGGTAAACAAACATGTCACTGGAATTCACACTAATAGCCACTTGTATAAATTTCTGCTTGCATTCAAATTTCCACAAACAGGAATCATTTACTTTCTGCAAACTTGTGGGACTGTAATGGCATTTTGCAATGGTTGTGGTGCCAATACATTGATAATGCACTAAAACAGCTGTGCTGTTTGAATATCCCTAAAGAAGGAGGGCAGTAGGTTTTTGCTTGCTGCCTGATTTTTGAAGCATGTTCTACCCAAGGCAACAGCCCAGCTGCACCCAAAACATATGTAACTAGTCCAGTGTGCGGAATGCACGCTGCAAACTGACTGTGGGCAAATTGAAAGGGCTGCCAATAACTGCATACAGCTGTCACTGAAACAAGACATCAGGAAACCTGTTCCATCAGTGCAGCCAGGTCAACATAAAATCAGGATCAACAAAGTAACTTTCAAAAAACAGAGTTGCTCACTTATCAGGCCTTTCTGGATTAGTGCTAGAACAATTGCCGGTCCTCAAATAAAAAAATACAATGCTTAGAGTGGCTTGAGAGGTGGGTACTGTAGGCTTGTGGGGCAGAATGTACTTAACACAGTACAACATGGATTTTGCACTATGGGTAGCTCAGCTGTACAGTCCTATATTTGAATGCCAATGGCCTTCATTCCAACAAAGTTGGTGAAATGAGTACCATATATTTTAGATGGGATGGAAGAAAAAGATGAAGGAAAAGAACAATGCCTTTTAAAAAATTATTTCATGGGATGTGTGCGTCGCTGGCAAGGCCAGTATTTATTGCTCGTCCCTAACTGCCCTTGAGAAGCTGGTGATGGTGAGCCACCTTCTTGAACCGCTGCAGTCCACATGGTGTAGGTACATGCACAGTACTGTTGAGGAGGGAGCTCCAGGTTATTGATCCAGCAACAGTGAAGGAACAGCGATATAGTTCCAAGTCAGGATGGTGTTTGGGGAACTTGTAGGTGGTGGTGTTCCCATGCATCTGTTACCCTTGTCCTTCTAGGTGGTAGCGGTTGTGGATCTGGAAGGTGCTGTCAAAAGGAGGCTCAATGAGTTGCTGCAGTGTATTTTATAGAAGGTGCACACTGCTGCCACTGTGCACCAGTGGTGGAGGGAGTGAATAGTGAAAGTGCTGCATGGGGTGCCAATCAAGTGGGCTGCTTTATCCTGGATGGTGTCCAGCTTCTTGAGTGCTGTTAGAACTGCGCCCATCCAGCCAAGTGGAAAGTATTTGGGATCTCCTAAAGAATGAGATCATACAGCGAACTGGAGAGAGAAGCACAAGACAGAGAACTTTGCAGAAAAGAGAACTGAGCCAAAGCAGACCACCGATAATATCTTAGATAAAAGCAAAAAAGCTGGAAATACACAAGTCAATCAGTATCTGTTAAGAGAAGCATGTTCTGATAGGTATGTACCCTTCACGGTTAGTCAAAATATCACACTTTGTCTTTGCTCTTCCTTGATGCTGTGCATATCCAGAATTTTCTGTTTTTGTTTCAGATTTCCAACATTTCCAGTTCTTCCCGTTCATTTTACCATTTACCACAGATACCGTGATGGTATGATACGCCCTGGTCACGGTCTCCTGCTATTTCTCAACAACTTGCCCTCAGATACGTTTGGGTGTTTGGGTGCCACTTTGACCCCATTTCAATTGGAAAACAGACCAAATGGGTGTCTGAAAGAGCACAATTCCATTGGTTATCTATTCTCTTCTCACTATCTTCAACCTAAATACTAGGTCCTTGGAAGGCTGTTTAAAAAAAATCATGCTGGATATCACCAGACCATGATAGTTGATCTCAGCAAAGGCACAACAACTGAGGTGCTACAATTAGCGATAGTGCCCAGGTTGGGGCATCATGAAATAACCAAGTTTACCACTTCTGCTGTGTGGAAATCAGGCGAGGACAGGTTTTGTTGTGCTGTCGCTCATGCTGGAACAGCCCACCAACATTCATTGTCTGGGTTCACACAGAATGGCTACTTGGGGTAGGATATGGAGGACTATTGGTGCCTGCGAAACTGCAATCCAGCCACATTCAGTTCCTTCAAGAGATGAGGGGGAGAAATATTGGGAAAGGGTTTCCAAAAAGGCAAGATACTACCCAAAAATCCCAGGTCAATTTCACTGACACAGCTTCACATGGAGTGATGAACCAAAGATTGTGTGGAGTGATTAATTGCATTTGCACTTTACATTTGCTTGGTGCTGTGCACTCTCATTGCAGCCCTTTTGTATTTTAACCTAAGCATAGACTGGGCATCTATGAGGTGCTGTGCACCATCAGCAGCAGAATTGTTTTCTACCGCTCTCTAATGGGCTGGCATATCACTCACTATCTTTACCATCAAGCCAGTGAATCAACCCTGGTTCAATGAGCAGTGCAAAAGAACATGCCAGAAGTGACACCAGATATGCCTAAAAATGAGCTGCCAACCTGTTGAAGCTATAATACAGGACTAGATGCATGCTAAACAACCCGAAACAGAATGCTATGGACAGAGCTAAGCAATCCCACAAACATAAGGTCAAAGTCTGCAATTCTGCCACATCCAGATGTGATGGTGGTGGAGAATTAAATAAGTAATGGGAGGAGGCGGCTCAATGAACACCCCCATCCTCAATGATGGCGGAGCCCAGCATGCGAGTACAATAGACGAGTCTGAAGGATTCGCAACCATCTTCAGTCAGAAGTGCTGAGTGGATGATCCAACTCAGCCTCCTCCTGAGGTTCCCAGCATTGCCAGTGTTCAGGCAATTCGATTCACTCCATGTGATATCAAGAAACAGCTGAGCGCACCGGTTATAGAACTATTTATAGGCGTACAAATAGGAGATAGATGGTAACAGCAGGGGTGTGGCCGATTAAGGACCAAATAGGAGAACTACACATGCAGGCAGTGGGCATGGCTGAGGAACTAAATGAATACATTGAATCTGTCCTTATTAGGGAAGATGACACTGCCAAAGTCAGAGCAAGAGGAGGTAGTTGAGATTTTGGATGGTCAAAAAAATTGATAAGAGGTACTGGAAAGGCTGGCTGTACTTAAAGTTGATAGATCACCAGGTCTGGTCAGGATTCATTCTCGGTTGCTGAGGTACTAGCCATAATCTTCCAATTCTCCTTAGATACAGGAGTAATGCCACAGGAATGGAAAACTGCAAAACGTTATATACCCTTGTTCAAAAAAGGGAGCAAGGATAAACCCAGCAAATACAGAGCAGTCAGTCTAATCTCAGAGGTGGGGAAGCTTTTAGAAATGATAATCTGGGACAAAATTAACAGTCACTTGAACAAATGCAGATTAATTAAGGAAACCCAGCACAGGTCTGTTCAAGGCAAATCGTATTAACTAACGATTACATTTTTTGCAGAGGTAACAGAGAGGATTGACGAGGGCAATGTGGTTGATGTGGTGTATATGGACTTCCAAAAGGTGTTTGATAAAGTGCCACATAATAGACTTGTCAGCAAAGTTGAATGCCAAGGAATAAAAGGGGAAGCGGCAACATGGATACAAAATTGGCTGAGCGACAGGAAACAGTAGTGGTGAACGGTTGTTTTTTTGGATTGGAGGAAGGTATATAGTGGGGTTCCCCAGGAGTCGGTTCTAGGACCACTGCTTTTCTTGATATATGTTGTCATGGCCACAAAAGCCAAGCTTATGAAATATAAAATGAACTCATGAAGCAAACCTGAAATGGACAGTTTTCTTGTAAACAAAATGGAGTAAGAGGTCAGGTGACCCTTCCTTTCCGGCCAATACACATAGAACTAGAAGAACCCCGAGCTAAATTTCACGTCTGGACAAGTCTTGGAGAAGTCATTAAAATACAAATGACCTTTTTGGATACATCCCTGAGAAATCATTAAAATGCAAATTGCCTTGTTTGTGGAAATGGCTGATTCTCTCCAACTGATTGGGTTTGAGTTTAGAGTCAAATAGTCTGTATCATTGTTAACCCAAAGAATGAGTGCAAAAAGCCCTACTTTATCAAGGTGAGATGAGGACGAATGACACCCAAACTCCATTGTCTAACAATAGCCTCGCCATCAGAAACTATAAGAACAATGAAAGAGAAACTATATTCACATGACAGAAACTTTAATAAACATATATTCTGGGCAGACAAAGGAGATCCATTTATGCCATTGAAGAGAAAGGACCCTGCCTTGGATTACCAACTTTGCACTATATGTAGGCAGTGACTTGAGTTTGACCTTTAACTCCCTATCCGGGAAATCATACCAGGACTTCGCCAGTGACCTTTGGCTGGAATATAACAAGAGCAGTCTGCAGCAGCGCAACAGCTTCCTAAACCTCCCAAGTCTTTCTTCAGTGAACATGGGAAAATATTACAGGCCTGCACCATTTCAAGTCTTAACCCCGGGGAAAAGCAAGTTTAATAGAGGACTCTTTAAAATCAGACGTAACCCATGTTATCTTTATAATCTGTATCTTGTGTGTTTGTGTATCGGTATGAGTGAGAGAGTGGGCACTGTTGCTAATATTTCAGGTGTTGTGTAATAAACATTTCTCTTTCTTTTAAACCTACGAGAACATAAAACTGGTCATTTGTTTGTTCTTGACAATTAAAGCACTCGGGTGAGTTTTTAAAAAAACATTTTTTTTTTTAAAATGCGGTCTTCGATTAGTCAAGAGATGAAAAGGGGGGGGAAATCATCCCCATCATCTCTCACCTGTCCATAACAATATTAATAACTTGGACTTGGGTATACAGGGCACAATTTCAAGATCTGAAGATGCCACAAAACTTGGAAGTATTGTGAACTGTGAGAAGTATGGTGATTGACTTCAAGAGGATACAGAAAGGATCGTGGAATAGGCTGACACGTGGGCCGAGGAAATTTAACGTAGAGAAGTAGGAAATTATACATTTTGATAGAAAGAATGAGGAGACACAATATAAGCTAAAGGGTACAATTCTAAAGGGGGTGCAGGAACAGACAGACCTGGGGTTATATGTGCTTGAAACATTAAAGGTGGCAGGGCATGATGAGAGAGCAATTATAAAAGAATACAGGCTCCTGGACTTAATAAATAGAAACAGAGTACAAAAGCAAAGAAGGAACAATAAATCTCTATAAAACACTGGTTCTGCCACAACTTGAGTATTGTGTTCAATCGGAAGGATGTGAAGGTCTTAGAGAAGGTGCAGAAAAAAATTATTAGAATAGTTCCAGGGGCGGGAGACTTCAGTTATGATAGATTGGAGAAGTTGCAGTTGTTATCCTCAAGAGGAGAAAAGGTTGGGAGGAGATTTGATAGAGATGTTCAAAATCATGAGGGGGCTAGACAGAGTAGAGAGAGAGAGGAGAGAGAGAAGAGAGAAGAGAGAAGAGAGGAGAGAGAGAAACTATTTAAATTGGCACAAGGGTTGCTCAGTTTGGGTTCTGCCAGGATCATTTGGCTCCAGACATCATTGCAGCCTTAGTCCAAATATGGTTTAACGAGCTGAATTCCAAAGCAAACTTGAATTCATATAGCACCTTTAACCTAATAGGCGCTTCAGAGGAGCATTGTAAAATTTCTATAGGTATGTGAAGAGAAAAAGATTGGTGAAGACAAATGTAGGTCCCTTACAGTCAGAAACAGGAGAATTTATTATGGGGAATAAAGAAATGGCTGACCAACTAAATGCATACTTTGTTTCTGTCTTCACAAAGGAGGCCACAAATATCCTACTAGAAATGCTGGGGAACACAGGGCTTAGTGAGAGAGAGGAACTGAAAGAAATCAGTATTAGTAGAGAAATGGTGTTGGGAAAATTGATGGGATCGAAGGCCGATAATTCCCCAGGGCCTGATGGTCTGCATCCCAGAGTACTTAAGGAAGTGGCCCTAGAAATAGTGGATGCATTGGTGGTCATCTTCCAAGATTCTATAGACTCTGCAACAGTTCCTACAGATTGGAAGGTAGCTAATGTAACCCCACTATTTAAAAAGGGAGGTAGAGAGAAAGCAGGGAATTATAGACCAGTCAGCCTGACGTCAGTAGAGGGTAAAATTCTAGAGTCCATTATCAAAGATTTTATAGCAGAGCACTTGGAGAACAGTGGTAGAATCGGGCAGAGTCAGCATGGATTTACGAAAGGGAAATCACACTTGGCAAATCTACTAGAATTCTTCGAGGATGTAACTAGTAGAGTTGATGAGAGGGAGCCAGTGGATGTGGTTTATTTGGACTTTCAGAAGGCTTTCGACAAAGTCCCACATAAGAGATTAGCATGCAAAATTAAAGGGCATGGGATTGGGGGGTAGTGTATTGCGACGTACAGAAAATTGGTTGGCGGACAGGAAACAAAGAGTAGGGATAAATGGGTCTTTTTCCGAATGGCAGGCAGTGACTAGTGGGTACAGCAGGGATCGGTGCTAGGACCCCAGCTATTCACAATATACATTAATGATTTAGATGAGGGAACTAAATGTAATATCTCCAAATTTGCAGATGACACAAAACTGGGTGGGAGGAGGATGCAGAGAGGCTTCAGGATGATTTGGACAAGTTGAATGAGTGGGCTAATGCATGGCAGATGCGGTATAATGTGGATAAATGTGAGGCTATCCACTTTGGTAGCAAAAACAGGAAGGTAGATTATTGGAACGGCTATAAACGGAGAGAAGGGATTATGCAGCGAGACTTGGGTGTTCTCGTACACCAGTCGCTGAAGGTAAGTATGCAGGTGCAACAGGCGTTAAAAAAGGCAAATGGTATGTTGGCCGTCATAGCGAGAGGATTCAAGTACAGGAGCAGGGATGTCTTGCTGCAATTATACAGGGCCTTGGTGAGGCCACACCTGGAATATTACATGCAGTTTTGGTCTCCTTATCTGAGGAAGGATGTTCTTGCTATAGAGGGAGTGCAGCGAAGGTTTACCAGACTGATTCCTGGGATGGTGGGATTGACATATGAGGAGAGATTGAATCGGTTAGAATAATATTCGCTGGAGTTCAGAAGAGTGAGGGGGGATCTCATAGAAAGCTATAAAATTCTAACATGACTTGACAGGGTACATGAAGGAAGAATGTGCCCGATGGTGGGGGCGTCCAGAACCAGGGGTCATAGTCTAAAGATATGGGGCAAACCTTTCAGGACTGAGATGAAGAGAAATTTCTTCACCCAGAGAGTGGTGAGCCTGTGGAATTCGCTACCATAGAAAGCAGTTGAGGCCAAAACATTGTACGTTTTCAAAAAGGAGTTAGATATAGCTCTTGGGTCTAAAGGGATCAAAGGTTATGGGGCGAAAGCGGGAACAGGCTACTGAGTTGGATGATCAGCCATGATCATAATGAATGGTGGAGCAGGCTCGAAGGGCCGAATGGCCTACTCCTGCTCCTATTTTCTATGAAAAGTTTTGTTTCAGAAACAATCAGCTATAATGAGATATTTGACCAAATCGGTGAGCTTCAAGGAATGTCTGAAAGGAGAAGAGGTAATTCCAGATCTTAAGGCCTAGGTGAGGTGTGGTGGCAGTGACTGCCCTTGACAGCAAGGCAGCATTTGACGGAGTATGGCATCAAGGAGCACTCATAAAATTGAAGTCAACAGGAATCAGTGAAAAACTTTCCACTGGTTGGAGTCATAGCTAGCACAAAGGAAAATGGTTGTGGTTTTTGGAGGCTCATCATCTCAGTCGCAGGATATCACTGCAGACGCTGCTCAGAGCAGTGCCCTACATCCAACCATCTTCAGCTGCTTCATCAATGACCTTCTCTCCAATATAAGGTCAGACATGAGGATACTCACTGATGATTGTGGTTTTCAGTTCCATTCACAAGTCCTCACATAATGAAGCAGTCCGTGCCTGTATGCAGCAAGACCCAGATAACATGTGAGCTTGGACTGGCAAATAACATTCATGCTACACAAGTGCCAGACAATGATCATCTCCAACAAGACAGAGTCTAAACAACTTTCCCTTGACATTCAGTGGCATTACCATCTTCCAATTCCCTACCATCAACATCCTGCAATGTCACCACTGGACCAACCAACTGTGGCTACAACAGCAGGTCAGATGCTGGGAATTTTGCAGTGAGTAAGTCACCTCCTGACTCCCCAAAGCCTGGCCATTATCTACAAGGCACAAGTCAGGAGTATGATGTAATAGTTCCCATTTGCCTGGATGACTGCAGCTCCAACACTAAAGAAGCTCGACACCATCCAGGACAAAGCAACCGCCTAACTGGCACCCCATCCACCATCTTCAACATTCACTCCCTCCACCACAGGTGCATAGTGGCAGTAGTGTGTACCACCTACAAGATGCAATGCAGCAACCCATCAAGGTTCCTTCAGTAGCACCTTCCAAACTCGGGTCCTCTACCACCTGGAAGGACAAGAGACACATGGGAACACCACCCCTGCAAGTTCCCCTCCAAGTCACACACCATCCTGACTTGGACTATATTGCCATTCCTTCAGTTAAAATCCTGTAAGTTCCTCCCTAATAGCACTGTGGGTGCTTGGGTTCAAGGCAGTGGCTCACAACCACAATCTCAAGGGTAATTAGGGATGGACAATGAATTTGTTGTCCATCTCAAATTGTCCTTGAGAAAGTGGTGGTGAACACCTTCTTGAACCCTTGCAGTCCTTATGGCCAGTCTCTGGCCACAATTTTGCCGTCTTCCTTAGACTCGGGTGGTGCCAGAGGACTGGAGAATTGCAAACGTTACACCCTGGTTCAAAATAGGGTGTAAAGATAAGCCCAGCAACTACAGGCCAGTCAGTTTAACTTCGGCGGTGGGAAAACCTCCAGAAAAAATTATTTGGGACAATATCAATAGTCACATGGACAAATGTGAGTTAATTAAGGAAAGCCAGCATGGATTTCTTAAGGGAAAATCATAACTAACTTGGAGTTTTTTTGAGGAGCTAGCAGAGAGGGTTGATGAGGGCAATGCTGTTGATGTGAGGAAGATAGTGTAGAACTTCAAAAGGACATAGACAAGTTGGTGGAATGGGCAGACAGGTGGCAGATGAAGTGCAATGCAGTGAAATGTGAAGTAATTCATTTTGGTAGGAAGAACATGGAGAGACAATATAGAATAAACGGTATAATTCTAAAGGGGGTGCAGGAGCAGAGGGACCTAGGCGTATATGTGCAAAAGTCATTGAAGGGGGCAGGACAGGTTGAGAGAGCAGTTAATAAAGCATCCACTATCCTGGGCTTTATTAATAAAGGCATAGAGTGCAAGAGCAAGGAAGTTATGTTGAACTTGTATAAGACACTAGTTCGACCTCTGCTGGAGTATTGCGTCCAGTTCTGGGCACCGCACTTGAGGAAAGACGTGAGGGCACTGGAGAGAGTACAGAAAAGATTCACAAGAATGGCTCCAGGGATGAAGAATTTCAGTTATGAAGATAGATTAGAGAAGTTAGGACTGTTTTCCTTGGAGAAGACAAGGCTGAGAGGTGATTTGATAGAGGCATTCAAAATCATGAGGGGTCTAGACAAAGTAGATGGAGAGAAAACTGTTCTCACTCATGAAAGGATTGAGAACAAGAAGAAACGAGAAGAATGAACAGATTTAAAGTGTTCGGTCAAAGAAGCAAAAGTGACATGTGGAAAAACTATTTCACACAGCGAGTGGTTACGGTTTGGAATGCTCTGCCTGAGAACGTGATGGAGGCAGGTTCAACTGAAGCATTCAAAAGGGAATTCGACAGTTATACAAAAAGGAAGAATGTGCAGGGTTATGTGGAGAAGGCAGGGGAATGGAACGGAGCGAATTGCTCTTTCAGAGACCCAGTGTGGACACGATGGGCCGAATGGCCTCCTTCTGCACTGTAATGATTCTGTGGTACACCCATAGTGCTGTTAGGAAGTGAGTTCCAGGATTTTGACCCAGCAACAATGAAGGAACGGGGATATAGTTCTAAGTCAGGATGGTGCACGACTTGGAGGGGAACTTGGAGGTGGTGTTCCCATGTGTCTGCTGCCCTTATTCTTCCAGGTGGTAGAAGCCATGGGTTTGGAAGGTGCTGTCGAAGGAGCCTTGGCCAGTTACTGCAGTGCATCGTGTTTATTGGTATACACTGAAGACACTGCAATGGTGGAGTAAATCTTTAAGGGGTGAACGTTTTATGGGATTAAGAGGAGCATTAACAAAATAAATGGTACAAATAATTTACTGTAGGTTCATCAGGTGTTCTTTTGATCACTGTCCAATCATTAGATCAATTGCTGGTGGAGCTTGCGCAGCTTCCCAATATTAAAAATAGAGTCCAGATTTAAACAGAGGCAGGAGGTTGCAGGTAGATGAGAAAGAGTAGGGATCGAGCAGGTAACCTGTGGTTTAATCCAACCAACAGACTGTGACATGTTGAAGAACCTTAGGCAGCTATACATGTTGACTTCATTCAGCAGAACAGGCAAAATAAAACTAGCTGCAGAATGTTAGCAATGGGATGCTACACACCCATCCACAAGATGACATCCCACATTTACCGTGCCACAACACTTCTAACCGAAGGGCACATTCTCTGAATCACTCCCACTCCTGACATTCATATTCCGACTTGTCCTTCCAGGAAGAGGGCATTTACCACAGTCCAATAGTGGGGGAGGGAGGGTGCTGCGGGGAATACCGACAGGCAGAAAATACCTCCGCACACTGCTGTAGTGCACATCCCAGTACATCAGCTATACAGACCAACATTGGCCAGAACTGTAGTCAAGCTGAACTGTGTGACTTGTCTCAGAAATAAAAAGTGCTTGGGTGGGGAAAACAGAGACATGCAAAAAGAGGAAATTTATAGCAGCTCTTCTAGGAGTCATCTCCCTTCCCCAGTTCGAAACATGAAAATGTCAGGAGAATAACTGCTACTTGCGAGTTACTTGATACTAGAGTAACTCAAAAGGCAAGACCATTTATAACCAGCACCTGAACTCAAAAGATCACAGCCTTGAAATCACCCCAAAAGCATTTTATACTCTATTGACATAATTATATATTGAATGTAGTGTGAGTCCATTGCAGCACATCTGAAAATGTGGCCTGAGTCACCAGCTCTCAAGTTATGATACAAAAGAGAACACTGCCAGTGACATTTTCCATCCACTGGAAAACCCTGGCAGATTTTCCCTTTTCTAACAAGCACTGAAGCCAATTCTGATGCCTCTACTGTCACAATGTCCAATTCTCATCTAACTCAGCAGAGACCAGAGCCAAGTTGGGGCGGTTAGGCTCAGCTACTCATTGTACCACTGAGCTACTCATTGTACCAGGGAGCAGCTTTTCTGATTCTTGAACTTAATCATTTAATGTGAACCCTCTTAGCAACACAAAACAACCAAAAAGCACTAACAGAAATGAGAGAAAGAAGAATACTGTAAACGGATCTGGACCATCGGAGTCTCAAGAGCACCATTTCTAATTTGGTCCATATACAAGAATGTCAAAGTCATAGAGTCAGTTATACAGCACAGAAACTGGTCCTTCAGCCCAATGCGTCTGCGCCGACCATCAAGCACCCATCCCGCTTCCCCGCCCTTGACCCGTAGCCTTGTATGCTATGGCGTTTCAAGTGCTCATCTAAATACTTGTAAAATGCTGTGAGGGTTCCTGCCTCTACCACCCCTTCAGGCAATGTGTTCCAGATTCCAATCACCCTCTGGGTGAAAATTCTTTTCCCCAAATCCCCTCTAAACCTCCTGCCCTTTACCTTAAATCTATGCCACAAAAGGATTCTTCAGGTAAGAAAGAACAACAATGGTCTTCATTACTTATGCTGCTCAAAAGGTTAACTTCTCCCCCTTTCCTTCCGAAGCCACACACAGCCGAAAGGGCACGTAATAAGGACACACAGCATTAGGGATGCGGAGTATTCACAAAGTTTCTTCTTCAGTTTTTCCGCCTCCTGCTGGCAGCAACTTTTGGAAAATCACAGGAGCCAGTGAGAGTGCATCCACCACCCACCTTGTAATGCGTGGAATAAGGAACTTGGGGGAAGAATTCTGCACATTGGAGAATCACCAGATTTCAGAGTATTTTTTATGGGCTTAAGAAGAGGGTGACAGTTCTCTAATCACTCAAGAAATTCATTCAAGAGTCTACCCTACAGAAACTGTACCACAGCCAAGCATGCCACATGGAGATTCAGGCCAGTTTCCAAAACTGGTTTATATATTTTTGGAATAATTAGCACAAGTAATTTTGTTTTTAGATTGATTACTGCAGCCTAAACTAGAAGTTTAAGAACAGTGAACCACAACCACATCAATTATAAAGGAATCTGGTTTCTTCTAAGCTAAATAATACCAGAGCTCTTATCACAGCTTAGTTACTAAACCAAGTTCTGTACATAACAGTTGAAGCAAATCACCTCCCACTCATTCCCATGATAGGGAAAACAGATTACCCACTTTGTGGAGTCTTTATTCTTTGGATTGGTATCCTTCAAATGTTGGCCATCCTTCACATACGTTGACTGTTTCCAGCCATCTCCCAGGCCCCAACAGATTTATGTTCTGATTTGGTTGGGGATTTTGTGAAGTTTGTTTATTTAGACTGAAATAAACTTCCAGTCAGGACAGCCAAGAGGAGGAAGAACCTTATTGAAAGGAACTGTGTACCCAATCGATGCTGTTATACACTTTTTAAAAAATTGAGATGCATTTTCTCATTCAACTGCACTATTGATTCTTCGAATATTTTCGTAACCTCTTTTTAACTGAATTTTATAAGTGGTTCTTTACATGCTATTTCCACCCACCCTTCTCTGATAATGCCAAATATATTTAAAAGTTACAAACAGGAAGCCAATGCCTCTCTGCTTCATGCCCCCACTTCCCTTAATTAGAAGAGAACATATTTTACTCGTCACTTTTTTTCCATCATAAGTTTTGACTTGCATGTTATGGAAGGTATCAGAATCACAGTATGAAAGGCCAGCATTTTGGAGACAGTCGAGTTGAAACCACAGCACTTCAACACTCATGTGAAAGCGATCAGCTTCAGTGGATTGTCCACAAACCAACAGACTTGAATTTTTGAGTTGAAGCTCACTTCTGAATCATTTTGTGTTACGAGAGGCTGTGTTTAGGCGATTCTGTCTGGTCATATTGGCCCGTGATGGTATATTCGGAACTTTATTAAAGAAAACTTCAATGTTGGTAAATGCGGAGAGCACAATGCCAGTTACGTGATGGGTTATGTGCTGTGGTCTTTTACGTTCACAACTTTGAACTAAACACAGATTGTTTAAACCAACAATAATAATTTGGTCTTTTTAAGCAGATAGCTACAGTGCTAAAGTTTAAGATGCCCAAATGAAAAAGAAGGCAGATTCTCAATTTCTTTTGCCTCTTGACCATCTCTTTGCGGTTTTTGGAGGGAAGGAGGCTTTGCAAGCAAGTTCAATGATTGCCTCTTATGAGCACCTTTCAGTTCTGTATAATCCAGCATTCCCCCACCTCAACATTCAGCATTAAGCATTGGCTTCAATTTGAAGCTAAGAAACAGAATGTGTATCTGGTTCACTATTTGGAGACTTTAAATTTAAAAAAAAACTGAGAAAATATTGTTTTATCTAGTTTAGTTTTTATACTTCAAAATAAAAATTATTTCCACCCACAATCAGCTGCAATAACACATTAAAAACCTGTTTTTTTGGAGGGGGTGGGGAAGGGAGAGGGTGAAGTTTGAGAAGGAATTACATTAATTGAAAATAAAAGGTAACCTCCTACTGCCAATGGTACAGCTTGCCATTTATCCAACTCCTACAAGGAGAGCACTAAGCCTCACATACAGAAGATCACAGCACTATGATCAGACATGCAGGTACTGGTTGACCATGTGCAGGGGAGACGACAGGAACTGGGATACACCAGTATTTCCACTTCTCCCTCAGAGTTGCAGCATGCCTCTGCACTCGGCCCAACCAGTAGATCTGCCAAGGCAAATCACACTCTCAAATTAGAGAGACTAAGTTAAAAGCGCAGGTACCCCTAAAGTCCTGACTTATATCACCTCATGTACTGAAGTCCAGGGGTGCTCCTACGTTTATAAGTAGGCTGCCCCTTTAATTAATTCTCGGGATGTGAGCATCTCTGGTTAGGACAGCATTTATCACCCATCCCTAATTGCATTTGAGAAGGTGGTGGTGAGCTGCCTTCTTGAGCCGCTGCAGTCCATGTGGTGCAGGTACACCCACAGTGCTGTTAGAGAGGGAGCTCCAGGATTTTGACCCAGCAACAGTGAAGGAACAGCGATATAGTTCCAAATCAGGACGGTGCGCGACTTGGAGGGGAACTTGCAGATGGTGGTGTTTCCATGCGTCTGCTGCCCTTGTCCTTCTAGTAGCAGAGGTCATAGGTTTGGAAAGTGCGGTTGAAGGAGCCTTGGCCAGTTTCTGCAGTGCATCTTGTTGATGGTACACACTGCTGCCACCATGTGCCAGTGGTGAAGTGAGTGAATGTTTGAAGGTAGTGGATGGGGTGCCAATCAAGTGGGCTGCTTTGTCCTGGATGGTGTCAAGCTTCTTGAGTGTTGTTGGCACTGTACTCATGCAAGCCCATGGAAAATATTTCATCACACTCCTGACATGTGCTTTATATATGGTGGACAGGCTTTGGGGAGTCAGGAGGTGAGTTACTCGCTGTAGACTTCCCAGCCTCTGACCTGCTCTTGTAGCCACAGTATTTATATGGCTGGTCCAATTGAGTTTCTGGTCAGTGGTAACCCCCAGGATGTCGATGGTGGAAGATTCAGCAATGGTAATGCCATTGAACGTCATGGGGAGACGGTTCGATTCTCTCTTCTTGTAGATGGTCTTTGCCCAGCACTTAAGTGGCAAGTAACATTCGTGCCACATATCAGCCCAAGCCTGAATGTTGTCCAGGTCTTGCTGCATACAGGCATGGACTCCTTCAGTATCTGAGAAGTTGCGAATCATCAGCAAACGACCCCACTTCTGAATTTATGTTGCAGGGAAAGCCATTGATGAAGCAGCTGAAAATAGTTGGGCCTAGGACACTGTCCTGAGGAACTCCTGCAGCTGAAGTGATTGGACTCCAACAACCACAACCATCTTCCATTGTGCGAGGCATGACTCCAGCCAGTGGACAAATTTCCCGCCCCCACCCCCCCCCCAAATCCCATCAAATTCAATTTTCCTAGGGCACGTTGATGCATTCAAATGCTGCCTTGATGTCAAGGGCAGTTACTCTCATCCCTGGAATTCAGCTATTTTGTCCACATTTAGACCAAGGCTGTAATGAGGTCTGGAGCTCGGTGGCCCTGGCAGAACCCAAACTGAGCATCAGTGAGCAGGTTATTGCTGAGCAAGTGCTGCTTGATAGCACTGTTAACGACACCTTCCATCACTTTGCTGATGATCGAGGGTAGACTGATGCGGCGTTAATTGGCCAGATTTCATAAAAGTTACAGTAAGTGGTTTGCATGATTGTTACCCATCAGCCCTGTGTTCACTGACGTACACTAGCTCCTGGTGAAGCAACGCTTCAATTTTAAAATTCTTATCCTTGATTTCAAATCCTTCCGCTATCTCATCCCTCCCTATATCTGCAATCTTCTCCAGCCTCACAACTTTCAGATAGATATCGATATTATAGATATCCTCCAATTCTCAACTCTTGAGCATTGCTGATCATAACTGCTCAATCATTAGTGGCCAAGCCTTCAGCTGCCAAGGACCCTCAGCTCTGGAATTTCCTCTCAAAACTCTCAGCTCGCTTAATGACACCAAAACCTACTTCTTTGATCAAGTATTTAGTCATCTACCCTAATAACCTCTTGTGGTTTAGTGTCAAACTTTGTTTGCTAATGCGAAGTGCCTTGGGATGCTTTACTATGTAATGGTGCTATACAAGTACAAGCTGTTGTTCAGTTTGGGGATCTTAATCACAATCCCATAAATAGTACTATTTAAAAACAAAAATCATTCTTTGGTGCGTGGGCATCACTAGCAAGGCCAACGGTCCTTGAGGAGTTGGTGGTGAGCCCCCTTGCTGAACTGCTGCAGTCCACGTGATGAACATCCACCCACAGTAATGCTGTTAGGTTGAGAGTTTCAGGATTTTGACCGAGTGACAATGAAGGACCAGGGATATATGCCCAAGTCAGTGGTGTATGATTGATTCAGAGGAGAACTTGGGAGGTGATGGTGTTCTCATGCACCTGCTGCCCTTGTTCTTCCTCCTAATTAAATAATTTTTTAAATAAAAGGGAATTTCAGTTGTAATAGCTCTAATTCTCCTATATAAACTGCCTGAACTCTCTGTAAAGTACAGAACAGTACAAGCCAAATTAAACCAGGAACCACTGCTGGAGACCCAAGAGGAACATGCTATGCAAATAAGTAGTTATGAATCAACGTCCATGGCAACATTTTATATAAACTATTTTGCCATTACCTGTGAAAAGTAATGATCCAAGTCAGGACACGTCGAGTATTGTGTAACAGTTCTAAGCTTTTATTAAGTGCTAATCCATTAAGTAGCTGAACTACAATAGAGCTGTGGACAGCATTGGTGGAGGAAGTGATGGCTCAGTGGCAGGAAACACAGGGTAATGGTTGACGAGTGTTTTTGTCACTGGAAGGCTGTTTCCAGTGGAGTTCCGCAGGGCTCAGTACTAGGTCCCTGCATTTTTGTGGTAGATATTAATGATTTGGACTTAAATCCAGGGGACATGGTCAAGAAGTTTGCAGACGACACAAAATTGGCCATGTGGTTGATAGCAAGGAGAGAAGCGGTCGACTGCAGGAAGATATCAATGGACTGGTCAAGTGGGCAGAAAAGTGGCAAATGGAATTCAACCCGGAGAAGTGTGAGGTGATGCATTTGGGGAGGTCAAACAAGGCAAAGGAATACATATTAAATGGGAGGATACTGACAGGTATAGAAGCACATATTCACAGATCCTGAAGGTAGCAGGACAGGTTGATACGGTGATGGAGAAGGCATATGGAATATTTTCCTTTATTAGCCGAGACATAAAATATAAGAGCAGGAAGGTTATGCTGGAGCTATATGGGAAACTAGCACTGCGTGCAACTCTGGTCACTTCATTACAGAAAGGACGATTTGTTTGAGAGGGGTTACGGAGGAGATTTATGAGGATGTTGCCAGGACTGGAAAATCGAAGCTATGAGGAACGATCGGATAGGCTGGGGTTGCTTTCTTTGGAACAGAGGAGGCTGAGAGGAGATTTGATTGAGGTGTACAAGGTTGCGAGGGGCCTGGGATAGAGTAGATGGGAAGGACCTATTTCCCTTAGCAGAGGGGTCAGTGACTAAGGGACATTGATTTAAAGTGATTGGTAGAAGGATTAAAGGGGAGATGAGGAAAAAGTTTTTCACCCAGAGGGTGGTAGGGGTCTGGAATTCACTGTCTGAAAAAGGGGAGTAGAGGCAGAAAGCCTGAACACATTTAAAAAGTGTCTAGATATGCACCTGAAGTCCTGTAACCTCCAAATGCTGGAAAATGGGATTAGGCTTGGTGGCTCACTTTCAGCCGGCGCAGACACCATGGGCAGAGTGGTCTCCTTTTGTGCCATAAATTTTTCTACATTTTCTAAAAATTCTAAATATCTTAAGAGGAATGTACAGGAATGTGGGGAGAGGGCGGAGCAGTACGTGAATCACGCCTTAGGAGTCGAATGGCCTTCTGTGCTGTAATGATTCTTTGAGAAGTCGAGTGGTTGGAGTTATAATTTAGGAGTCAGGCAACAAGGTCTTGATAGTACAGAGAGATGTGAACACTTCTGGCAAATCTGTTCAAGGCAAGTAAAGACAGATTTGGGCAAGTCAGATTTAACACTTGGTTGCATAATTTTTCCGCTAAACCTGGCATCACTGCTAGTATCGTAAAACCAAACACCACCAAAACAGGTTATGTAGTACAGGACTTCTACCATAATACCACAGCATCCTCACTTCTGCAGTCACACATCACACAAGCTATTTGGAGGACTTGTTTGTTGTTCTGAAAGGAAATTAATTGTAATTGCACCACTAACCGATGCAGATCTTCAAGAGCTCTTGCAGAACCTTCATGACTTAACTGCGTCAGTGTCTTTAAAAATACCACTTACACACTTTATTATACTTTATCTGCAAAGGATTTTCTGTTTTTAAAAACAAGTTTCAAATGGCAATTAGAGATTTATAAAGCCAATCTGCGGTAATCTCTAATTATCTAAATGCAGTCACTTGTGTTTAGAGTTGCCTTAAAGGAATGGAGCTTCTTCTCTGCAAACACAAATGGAGAAATTTGTTTGCTGCTTAGTAGTTTTGTATTGTACTAAGGTAATATTTATATAGCATATTCTCCTGCAAACAAAACCACATGAGCATCACATTAAAGCACCAATTTCTTTCCCTGTGGAAAGCTCAGATTCAGTTGAAGTAACTCACTGCTCACTGTCTACACATTAACAACCTGAGATTGTGTTGCAAGTTTGTAACAGTAAAATGTTAAAATTATTGGGCTGAATTCTAATTGCATTGCAAGTCCTTCCATTTCTGGCATTTCCAAAATTTTACAAGTTCACTTTCTAAGCAATGGCTACAATTTTGAGATTTCTTCACCATTTATGTAGATCAACAATAGGGACTCCAGCAATGATCTTTGAGGTACTCCACTGAGTACATCTCCCCATCGCAGTATCACTCTTTCCACTGCTTCCTCTCTTTGAGCTAATTTCATATTTGAGCTAATTCACCTGTACCTAGAATACACATTATCTTGAGTTTGTGTAGCAGCCTTTCATATGGAGCTTTATTGAAAGCTTTCTGGAATTCGAGGTACACTTTATTGTAGAGCTTTCCAACATCCACTTGGAACTTCCTGTGCACTAACGGAAGGGAAGGGAGAATAGGGGAGCAGTGAGTCTGTACAATATGGAAAAGGGAGAAGAGACAAAAAAGTGAAAAGGTGTCAGAACCAGGGCTACTTCAGGCTCTAAACTACCGGTGAATAACACCTTGAAAGATCTACTAGTTGGTATTTAAACTCTAGAAGCACTTTGCTTTTAGTTGGTTGTTGTGAAGTTGTGGTAGATTCAGCTTGCTACCACCTTTCCTGTTAAAAAGCTTAAAATTAACACCAGCCATTTTGACTGAAATCATCACCTGCATCATTATTGGAGACGATGATGGCAGAGGAACAGGAGGCAGCGGAGGAAGCAATGACGGAGGAGACGACAGAGGCGGCGGCGGCAACGGAGGAGGAGGAGATGATGGACTGTTGAATCTATTTTACTTCCCTCCTCCCTTACTTTCTCAATTCAGATACGCTGGAAGCATTTTTGAAGGCAGTTTACAAAAAGCATAACCTTCAGTTGTTGTAAGTCTGATGATGCAGAATGTGTACGTTTAAAAACAACAGGATCCATAAATATCAGAAGTTGCTGAGTGGCCTGATGACAGTGGAGTCTTCATTTTGAGCTTTACTATTCGTTAGAAACTTGTTATGTTAGTATCGGTGGCAGGGGGCTGGGCGGGGGTGGTGGTGGAGGGGGGGGGGGGTGGCACAGAGTGATTTTTTTTTTCATTTATAAATCTAGATATTCCAGGTCTGAACCCAGATCCTTAACATTGTGGGATGTGTTGTTTTATTGTGGACCAACAGATCAATTGATTCCCACCCACCAGCACGCACCTGGTTCATCTTGAAGAAGTCCAAGGCAGGTCTTGTCCATCGAACATCCTCATCATGCCTCCGTTTTATACCACACTTGCGTTCATTTAAGTCGCACGGTTGGGAGTGACTCCGCAACAGGCCCTGCTGCCGTCGGTTCATCTCTGGAGTGGAGGAAGGTGTGCTTTTGGCTGACAGCAGACATCTTGCTGCCTCCCGAATGTGCACCGGGGAGAGCGAGAAGCGCCTTTGAGGAATGAATGTGCATTGCTCAGGAAAAATACACTGCACGCCCAAAAAAGTTCTCTCTCCGATATCTGTGGAATGGTTGTTAGGTGACAGCATCCATGGCAACGGGGATTCAGGAGACGTCGTGAGACTGGAAAATGTGAAACTGCTGGTGTTTGAATAGTGGCCAGAGTTGGGCAGCTGCTGGAGACCGAGGCTGGTGGGGCGCTGAGTTGGGTTACAGAGCTGTGCGCCTGCATTTCCACCACTGTTACAGCGCCTTTTGACAGGAGTCCACACCTTGGAGCCGACTGGCTTCCACAGAGACCTGCAGCGTGACAGGTCTTCCGGCACGGAGAGTGATCGACAGTGCCTTTTGGTTGGTGGATCTGGCAGAGAGGCAAAACTCTCAGAGAACTGCAAGTCACTTAAATTCCCCACTGACGTGCTTGTCACGTGACCCATCCATGAACTTGTTGCCCGACCTGTCCACGAGGATTTGTTGTGACTGGAGGAGTTGATGCTGTTTAGGTTGTAGCTTGTGAGTGAAGGGAACCCCATATTCACTGGTAAATCAGCATTTGAGGTGTCAAATACATTCCACTTCCTTTCCTCTGCAAATAGAGAGAAGGGAAAACATTCAGTAACACAATTACAGTATTCAAAAAAGCATGAACAAAGCATTTCAGCACCTACTTCCCCTTAAGACACTGACTTAATGGACTAATGGTTCCATGGGTATTGCATCAATAAAGGACAACAAAGTCTGATCATTTCCTAATCCAACATCCCTGTCTTTGGGCATCTGAGCATGGGTCACTGGACAGCAATTGGGAGCAGATGCCCAGACTACAATCTTTCTTTTCCCAGCACTGAGACAAATTGTAGCATCTTAGCTACCGTCCCAGCTGAGATCAGCTAATGCAGCTTGGGTTGGGAAAAGAACCTGGAGGTTTGACTTATCAAGAACAAGCTAGGTGAGAGTGGTTGAGGGGATTTCTTTTTTTTTAAACCTTTGATCATTATCCTCATCCTTCATTCAGCTTATTTTCCTGGGCTGCCCAGCAAAGATTATGAATCTAACAAAGGACCAATAAATTACACTGAAAACATAACTGCAGTAAGTTTTGGAAGAATGCGCCGGTATATTGATATTAACTTCCTCAGAAGTTACAAAAAAAACACTTCGGAAACCACACAACAGTAGCAATAAGTAATCGAATGGTCCTCCCACTGAAATAATACGCTCATACAGAAGGATATTGTGGTGTGATGAGAATTTAGCCAGTCTGTTGACTTTGATAAGCAAGTAAATGGTAGGAAATGAGCACTGTAGCTGGGAGTGCATGCACTAGCTGGGAAAGGGTTTGCCAGGTGGCATGGAAGATCATCTTCAAATTGACTGCACTCTTTCTCCACCCAGCCAACACCACCACTGTGTGCAGCCACATAACAGATTGAGGAGTTGAGTAAGTATTTGGGGGTTTTTCTTAAATATTTTCATCATTTAGGCAGCCTGGCCTTGACAACTTGTGTAGATGAGTGGGACAGCGAGACAGCAAGATAGACAAATGAAAAGCAGCAATAATCACTACTGAACAATCCACAGAGTATCAGCTCACCCGTGGAATTTTAAGATGGAAAAATTGGTTGCATTGTAGAAATGTGCTTATGATATCTGAGCTGATTTTCACAACTAAAAAGCAATTGCATATTTATGGCCAGAACACAAAATTAGAATTATTTCATTGTTTGTAGACACTAAAAGTATAATGTTATAAACAAACTAAAAACCACAGATCATTTGACACAGTATCTGCTTCCTGCATTTTGTGCTGTGTCATTTGTGTAGGAACCTCAGCTGATATCCAGGATACCCACAAATGTGGCCTTTTCCCACTAGAACACTTGCTCTCAAGAGCACAATCTTACAGCACTGCTGTCTGAAAATAAGTTTCACTCCAAACTATTCTTGACCTTTTATTTATATATGGAAACAGGTTATACTGTATCAAACTGCTTGCCCCCTCCAAGGCTTAGAACTGTAGACTGACCATCAAAGAAATGCTGGCATTTTTACAACTTGTCATAAAGTGTTATGCACTCTCTGATTGCCTGGTGAGTAAATCTAGCTCCCAGTATGATGCTAAGCCATACAGAATAGAAGTTCAGTTTATAGTGTGTGTTGATCTGGCTTAACTTCGGTGGTTGGCAGGGGACTGCAATTAGTCACATGGCCTAAGTTCATGAGGTCAAAATAAGCCAGGATTTCTCCTCCCGACGGCTATTCAGGGCATCTCATTGGAAATTGGGCGCATATGGATATCCAACAAAGTTGGATTGGACTCTTGTGATGCCACTTTAATCAAAAAGCCTGCCAACACTCTCCAAATGAAGATTGACCACTTGGGTGAGGTGTTGGAGGGTGCTCGCTGCCTGGGGAACCAAACTCCAGTAAGTCATCAGTGGCTTCAGGAGAGAAGGGAAGAAAACCAGAGCAGATTTGTTTTTTTGAATAAAAGACATTTCTGCCTGCATGTAGCTAATCCTCATTTCGGCCTGTTAACGACAACCACCCAGTGATGAATTGGTTAATAAATGTCAGCTAATCTTAACACACCCAATTTGGAAGTGTTCCAATGTCAAATGTGTACATGAAGGCTGGGATAGATTGTGGTCAATACTATGGGAAAGTAGTTACTACCGCCATCTTATGTTTCAAAGCTTCCAATGACATCTGACATGTTCATGAATGGAAGAATGCAGTATCATTTTATTGAGTCATCCCCACACCCAGTGTTTTCATGCTATGTTTCTAGCAACCAGTCGATTAAAATCTAACGCTATTGCATTACAAAATTTGGGAAGTCAATTAACATGTACAAAAAAAAATCAAGTATCAACTCAGCTCAGCAAGTAGTGCTGTTGTCTGTATTTGAGCCCATTGGGACCAGAGCATGTAATCTCGGTTGATGCTTCATTGCAGTACTGAAGTTTCATTACAGGAGGTGCTGTTTTTTTGAATATCTTAATTGAGCCCGTCTGTCTACTCTGCTGATTCAGAATGTTGAGGATCCTACGGCAGTACTGCATGTAGGGTGGGGATTTCTTCTTGTATCCTGGTGAACATGCCTCCATCAACAGTTCTAGCTATTCATTCGTACAATCTTCCTGTGTAATCTTTGCTGAAAGTCCCTGCACTTCAGAGTAATTGTATGTAAACTACATTAAGGCGCTTGAGAGAAGAAAGACACTATTTAAATTCAAGTTGTCTCAATGGCATTCATGAGTAATTGCATCATATGGTACTAGGACATATAAAGCAGACAATCCGAGGTTCCACTTCGAATCAAATCTCTGGGTGCTGCAATTGAACCCAACACCCCTCAGCTCAGGGAAAAGGGAGGATTGAAAGTTCACATTAGAGAAACGGCAACAGACAAGGTTAAATTTAAAGCATGTTTTTGACAGAGTTGATCAACCCCACATCACATCTTTCCTGGACAGACAGTGCAGAAGGAACTTCACTCTGCATCTAACCTGTTCTTTTGTAATGTCTTGATACTGGGTACAAATGTTATTTAATTCCATTGGGCTGATCTGCCTCAGCCACTTTAGCACAAAAATGCATCAAAATAAATAAAAATGGCCATAATGTAGGTAATGCATGTTTTTTATAATATGCTTTTCAGATTGTTGAGACGTGACTTCACCCAGTATCTCCTGGTGCCCAAACTGAGTTCAGTTTGAGTACTGCAATTCCTAAGAGTTACAAACTGCAAGTGATAATGTGCTGGCAGGATGTTGAATTCAATGGAGAACACAGTGATATTTCTTTGAAGGGTTTCACAGAATATGTATATCTTACCAAACATGGACAAAAGAGCTGCACTCAAGAGACGAGGGGAATGTGACTGCCCTTGATATCAAGGCAGCATTTGACCAAGTATGGCATCAAGGAGCCCTATCCAAATTGAAGTTAAAGGAATCAGGGGAAACTCTCCACTGGTTGGAATCATACCTAGCGCAACAGAAGATGGTTGTGGCTGTTGGAGGCCAATCATCTCAGCCCCAGGACATCACTGCAGGAGTTTCTCAGGGTAGTGTCCTAGGCCCAACCATCTTCAGCTGCTTCATCAATGCTCTTGCCTCCGTCATAAGTTCAGAAGTGGGATGTGCGCTGATGGTTGTACCATTTGCAACTCCTCAGATACTGAAGCAGCCCATGCCTGCATGCAGCAAGACCTGGACAACATTCAGGCTTGGTTGATAAGTGGTAAGTAACATTCATGCCACACTAGTGCCAGGCAATGACCATCTCCAATAAGAATGAATCTAACCATCTCACCTTGACATTCAATGGCATTATGATCACTGAATCCCCCACTATCAACATCCTGGGGCTTACCATTGACCAGAAAATGAACTGGACCAGATACACAAATACTGTGGCTACAAGGGCAGGTCAGAGGCTGGGAATTCTACGGAGAATAACTCACCTCCTGACTCCCCTAAGCCTGTCCACCATCTACAAGGCACAAGTCAGGAGTGTGATGGAATAATCTCCACTTGCCTGGATAAGTGTGTCTCCAACACTCAGGAAGCTCGACACCATCCAGGACAAATCAGCCCACTTGATGGCACCCCATCCATCACCTTCAACATTCTCTCTCTCCACCACCACTGTACAGTGGCAGCAGTGTGTAGCATCTACAAGATGCACCGCAGCAACTCACGACGCTGCTTTCAATAGCACCTTCCAAACCCACGACCTCTTCCACCTCGAAAGACAAAGACATCAAACACATGGGAACACCACCAAGGTCCCCACCAAGCCACACACCATCCTGACTTAGAACTATATTGCCATTCCTTCACTGTTGCTGGATCAAAATCCTGGAACTCCCTCCCGAACAGCACTGTGTGTGTACCTACACCTGATGGACTGCAGTTGTTCAAGGCGGCAGCTCACCACCACCTTCTCAAGGGCAATTAGGGATGGGCAACTAATGCTGGCCTTGGCAGCAACCACCCACAACCCACAAAACCTATAAATAAAAAAGTTATATCAGAACTCATAACTCTCCCAAGCACAAAGACCAGTTTACACTTTTTTTTGACCCGATCAGATTCAGTTCACTTTGAACAAGTAGTGCCAAAGTTGGAAACTGCAGTTAGGTGAGAATTTCTAACTTGGCAAATCTCCTGCAAACTTTGCAGCTGGATAACTGATTTTATCTAGCTACCAATGGAAACCAGAAGCCTGGTCAGTGCTTCATTCTAGATTCCTTGGTCATCTTTTTCAGTAGTTGCAAGGTTTGACATATTTTTATTTATGTTCAACTGCATTAAGTCCTACAGCTGAGAGCTCTAGATTTTTCTTGCTGCATTGTGCACTTGTGACTGTCGTGTTTGTATTTTTTTCCTTCCACCTTCTCCTCTAAGTGAGAGCAATCATCTCTGCAGAGTTCTGTCTTGTGGCTTGGTTAAGGTATGCAAAAACTCCCCATCCTAATGTGATTGATTTGAAGTCCAGGTCTGAACTTGATGCTCTAAGTTTACAGATTTCTTTCTCCAGAGATCTGAAGACTGAGTTTGCTTTTGTCCAACAATTATATGGGAACAGAAGCAGGCCAGTCATTCAACTAGATGAACTAGCTGACCTCCAGGCCTGGCAACAGCTCAATTTTAAAATTCCCATCGTTGATTAAAGATTCCTCCATGGCCTCGCTCCTCCCGATAGCCTAACCTCCTCCAGTCCTACAACCCTCAACGATCTCTCCGCTCCTCAAATTTTGCCCTTTTACAAATTCCCGATTTTCATTGCTCCACCACTGGCGGCTGTGCCTTCAGCCGCCTAGCTCCTAAGCTCTCGAATTTCCTCCCTAAACCGCTGTACCTCTCTCGCCTCCTTTAAGATGTTCCTTAAAACCTATCACTTTGACTAAACGTCTGATCATCTGTCTCAATGTTTCCTTATATGGCACTTTTGTTTTGTTTGATAACACTCCTGTGAAGCACCTTTGGACATTTTACTACGTTAAAAAGGTATTTATATAAATGCCAGTTATCATTGCATAACATGGCTGATCTGTAACTCTGCCCAGTTTACTCATCTTTAACCCATATCCCTCAATGTCCTTAACGAACAAACATCTCAAGTCTAGAAAACTTTGAGGTACAGGAGCAATCCATTTATCCCCTTGAACCTGTTCTGCCATTCAATGAGAACTTAGCTAATCTGTGACCCAACTCCATATGCCTGCCTTTGCCCCACATTCCTTTATGTTGTTGACTAATAGAAATCCATCAATCTCACATTTAAAAATGAATTAATTAATGAATTGAACCATTTCCTAAATTTACACCAGAAAGGCACGGCTCTAATTTTTAAGCAATGTGCTCTAACCCTAGATTCCCCAACTAGCAGAAATAATCTGTCTAATCAGTCCCCTCAATATCTTAAAAACTTTGATTAAATCACCTTCTAAATTCCAGTGAATACAACCCTAGTTTGCGTAATCTCTCCTCTTAAATTAAATCTTGGTATAATTCCACTAAGTGAATACTGCACTCCCTCGAAGACCAATATATCCTTCCTAAGGTGTGGTGCCCAGAACTGCTCACAGTACTGCAGGAGTTTTTTAACCAGGGCTTTGTATAGCTAAAGCATGACTTTGTATCTAGAGAAATAGAATACAAGGCCAGCATTCCATTAGCTTTTTTGATTATTTTCTGTACCTGCCCATGACATTTTAATAATCTATGTGCCTAGATCCCCAAGTCTCTTTTGGACCTCCACTGCTTCTAGCTTTGCACCTTTTAGAAAGTACTCTTACCTCTGTTTTAGGTCCCAAGTGCATGACCTCACATTTACCTAGATTGAAATCCATATGCCCCATTTTTGCCCATTCACTTAATCTATTAATAGCTCTTCGTAACTTTATGCGTCCATCCATACTCCTTACAATATCATCTATCTTTGCACCATTGGCAAACTTGGATATGTGGCTCATTATCCCATCATTTAAATTGTTAAGAAATACAGCGAATGGCTGAGGCCCCAACACCAGATCCCTGTGGAACGCCACTAGTAACATCCTGCCAATTAGAGTACATAAGCAATCGGAGGATAAGTAGCCCAATAAACCTGCTCTCACATCCAGTAAGATCATGGCTGCACTTGTATATCAATTTCACTTTCCCACCCTAACCTCACATACTTCAATTCCGTTGCTGCCCAAAAATCTTTCGATCTCAACCTCGAATATACTCGATGAATGAGCATCCACAGCCTCTCTGGGGGCACAGAATTCCAAAGACTAAAACCCTCAGTGAAGAAATTTCTCATCTCAGTACTAAATGGCCAATCCTTTATCCCGAGACTATGAACCCTAGTTCTGGACTCTCCAGCTAGGGGAAACAGCCACTCAGCATCTACCCTGTCAAGCCCTCTAAGAATTTTATACATTTAAGATGATCACCTCTCATTCTTCTGAACTGCTGAGAATATAGGCCCATTCTACTCTATCTCTCCTCATAGGACAGCCATCTCATCCCAGGAATCAAGCTGAACTTTTACTGCGTCCCTTCTAAAGGCAAGCATATCCGTCCTTAGGTAAAGAGACCAAAACTGTACAGAATACTCCAGGTGTGGTCCCACCAAAGTCTATACAATTGCGCAGACCAACTTTACCCTTATATTCCAAACTCTTTGCAATGAAAGGTGGACATACCATTTGCCTCCCTAACGGTTTGCTGTAATTCTGTGATTCATTTACAAGGACACCCAAATCTCTCTGAATATCAGTTAGAGGCTGCGACAAAAATGTGCAACTACGTGCCCATTATTCCTTTTCTGTCTCCATCACTCAGCCAATCCCTTAACTAGATCAATAATTTGCCCTCAATTCTATGGGTTTCAATTGTAGCTAACAGTCTCTTATGCGGGACTTTATCAATTACATTCTGGAAGTCGATATAAACAACATCCATCGACATTCCCCTGCCCAGTTATTTAGTCACCTCTTCAAAAAAAAAAACATTCAATTCTGTTCACCAGGCTGACTCGGTCAGACCAGCTGAAAATTCAAGGTGCTCAGTCACGTCACCCTTTTGTTTAGATTCTACTAATTTCCTAGCTAACCGGTCCAGAATTCCATTGGGTCCTTCGCACCTTTCTCAAATGTGTAATTTTCCAATCTAAAGGAACGGTTCTTGAATGGAGAGAACTTTGGAAGATTATAGTTAGGGCATCTGTAATATTCTCACCTACTTCCTTTAAAATCCTGGGAAGAAACCATTTGGTCCTAGGGATTAGTGACTCCTTAAATGCCATTATTTTCTTCATTGCGGTTAATTTGTTTACATTAACTTTGGTCAGTCCCTGATACCATATTAGTTTCCTTAAAAAGGTTATGTATCCATCTCTAGATCGGATATACTATTTCATACGACTCTGTTAAATGTGGGCTTGCTCTTGCCTAGGTTCAGGTTTCGTTGTTAGTCTCTTTTTGGGTGCATACATTTGGCTCCTGGACCTCCTAGTAAGAATAATCATTATGATTCCCATTCCTGGTCACTATTTTGCTGCAAGTGTAACATTTGGGGAAGGGGGCGGGGGGCAGGGAGAGATGGAGGACAAGTGTTTGCTTCCACAGAAAGAGAAAGATAAGAAATATTGGGGCTCTTTCCGCTGCATTAAACCATTTAATGTTCCCCTAGCAGTTACTTCCAAAGCCCTGATTAGCTTGATTTCTTGATCAGTATTGCTGACTGTTCAAGGGAAAAGGCTGTTTTAACTGGAGGAAGCCTAGATCTATTTGCTCTTTGTAGAGTTTCCTGAGGAGCTTTACCAAAAGTTTGACCTTATACTTTCACTTTTATACAGAGCAAAGGTTTTAGTGAAATATGACCCAACCCAGATGTATAGTTTGTTTTAATTTGTGATGTGTCCAACTGGAAGTTTCATTAGTTGAAATGTAGAATTTGCTAATTCCGGCTGTTTGAGCGGTTCACTTTTTTAAAAAGCGCATATAAAGTAGAATAGTGCCGGGGTTTGTGTGACCCATTAAAACTCGTCCATTAAAATTCCACCATTGCACCCACCACCCCTACCCATACACACTTTTTGGATGGCTTCTCAAGGATCTGGCTGGGATTGGCAAAGTGAAGGGGTAAAATATATAGTACTAACTTCCTCCACAGTGATCCAGGCTGATTAGCCATTCTAGCTGGGGAGATTGATTCTCTAGTTTTCATGTCACCTCTCGCCAACAAAACAAATAAATACCACTTTTGTTAAGTCTGTCCTAATAGTCTGTAAGCGTGTGAGCCTTGGATTAGTGGTAGCACTTTTGCTTCAGAGTCAGATGGTTGTGATTTCAAGTCCTACTCTAGACAATTGGGCACACATTGTAGCTTGATATTTCAGTGCAGTTTAGAGGGAGTTCCGCAATGTTGGAGGCGCAGTCTTTTGAACGAGACATTAAACAGAGGCCCCGCCTGCCCCCTCAGGTGGATGTGAAAGATCCCATAGCACTATTTTGGAGAAGAGCAGGGGAATTCTACCCAGTCCTATGGGCAATATTTATCCCTCAACCACTATTAGTAAAATAGATTATTTGGTCAGTATCACACGGCTGATTGTGGAACCTTGCATAGTGCAAACTAACTGCCACATTTCCTACATTACATCACTGACTACACTTCAGAAGCACTTCACAGGCAGTTGGTTGTGAAAAAAGCTCGATATGAATTCATGTTTACTCTTCATTCTTGGTTCATATGGCGTTCAGAAATGAATAGATGAGAATAGATAGGTTACCCCTCTGTACTTTTGGAAGGATAGCGGAAACCTAGCAAAGATCATTTTCGTTCAGTTCAGTTGGTGCATGATAGCAGGGAAGAGATGGCATACGAAGGTAGATACTCAAGCCATCTTATTGTATCCATACTAGATGTATGATTTATGGAATTCAACATGAGTCAAAAATGAGCCTCACTTGTTCACAGGACAATCATGCTGTCAATCTTTATTTTAACAGCACTACTGTATACTTTAGCCTTTGTTACGATCAAGACAGGAGGAGTGAACTGTTCATTCTAGCGCCACTTCTGCGGTCACATATATTTAAATTTTTTCCCCACTTGATGGTCGTAGAGTCAATATTTATCCCAGAATAAAATACAGTACCAGGTTCCTTTAACAAACAACAAAATTATCAGATTATAAAACAAGTCTTAACCAGTAATGAAGCAAAGCATAAACACACCAATTGAAATATAAAAGTTCCCTTTTTACCACACACACACAAAAACTAACCAGAAGAAAAAAAGGATTTTTGTTTTTAACAGCTCCATTATAGACTAAAAAAAACACTTGGGCTGATGCCTTGCTCATTCTTAAAGAAACAGCAGATGAGATATGTTATGTTCCAAAACTGGCATACAGTCTGGCCTCTGAGCACAGGTAGACTGGTCTCTAAAATCTTTTAGAACAGTTCTTTTCAGGCGGCTTTGAGAATTAATTTAGCAGGCTTTTCTTCAGAGACAGGAGACAAGATGAGTTAACACAGTGGACTTCACAGGGTCTTTTAGAGGGGTGCTGGAAAGCTGAGCTAGATTGTGGTCTTCTCTCCCCTCCTTGGAAGTTCTCTGCCTTATTTTTTTAAAAAAACAGTTCAACCCTAACTCAAAACAATTGAAAAGCAAAACTGACAACAGGAGGTCAACCTTTTGACCTCCATCAATCTTGACCAGTCACTTCTTTGTAAACAATTGCTCCAGGTGACCAAGGTCCTGTTTATTGAATTGGAAGTCAGGTGGTTTCTCTCAAGACCTCTCAGTGCCCCTTTTAAAAAACATTTCCAGGGACTATTTTTCAAAGTCAAGTGGCCTTTATATGACCCCCTTTGAAAACCCCAAAGTTTAACATTTCTTCAATCTTTCACAAATGAATCCTCAAAATATATTTAACAAAACAGAGGCACTTTCATAACACCTTTCAAAACCATGCATACATTATTCAGAGTGTTCCCGTTTACCTGCCAGGTATCACCTGAAGGATTGTATACTCTGGGTATGCAGACTCTGCATTGTAGAATGGAAAGCTCACCCTGAAGGCATTAGTCTATATTGCAAATTATGGCATATACAGTAGCCACCACTGCAGGACTGATCACAAATTCTGCGTATTCCAACAGTTCTAGGGCCCCACCCTCTGCATGAGACATCCTTACCAGCCAGTCATCCAATATAGCCAAGAGTTTGAAGAGAGCGAGCAATAGCAAGATCAAGTCTGCATTTTACAGCTTCAACAGCAGCAGTTTCAGCAAAGCAAAAATTAACCATTCAAAAGTGGGTCATACAACCAGGGTGGATGAACTCTTCTGTTTAAGCTAACTATTCTCCAAGGCTTTGCCATGTGTGCACTTGCTGTTTGCAAGTAGATTACTTTCCTCAAAATAAGGGCTTTCTCTTCCTCCATTATGCACGTATTTCCATAAAATAACACTTGATGTGATCTTATTGGTTTAAACCAATTACTCAGTTTTTAATCATAGCTCAATAAATTGGAGATAGATAATTAATATCACTCAACAAGATTTAGGACAAGGACAGGGGAAATCCCCTATTCTTGGAGTGATAAAGAACCCTGTCCACACTTCCTCCTCCTCCTTATTACTCAACTCACTAAGACCATTAATTTTAAACACCAATGTCTCCATAATCGAAAACCACCTTGCTTGCTCCAAACACAGGAAGTCACACAGGTGCGAAATCATCTTCACTCAAGTCTGTATCTCACAGATCAATCAGATAAACATAAAGCAGTGCTTGGATCAGCAAAAATGGTGGAACACAGTATAGCACATTTTGTATTCTCTGGGTTGTTGTATTCTGAGGGATGGGGAAAATAGAAGAATGTAGCAGCAAATCAGCATTTCACAAATAATAAAAGGCATTTGATGAAAATAATCCATTGCTTGTTTTCTGAAGTGCATGCAATGAAAATCTCAATAAAACTGTGTGTACTCCCAATGGTTTAGCTGGTGTTGGCTTCTAGAAATAGATAACGACTGGCTGACTCAAAAAAGCAGGAGTTACGGATTCTCTTCTGTGCTGTGAACAATTGTAATGTACCTATTGTTGACCCAGCAAAGATCAGCTAACTCTGCATACATTGGAAAATGAACCAAGGGCTTTCTTCTGATCTTAGCTGGGCTAACAATATGTACATTACAATTGGTCTCAGCACATCTGGGACAGGACAGGAACCTACAAAATTCTTACAGGGCATGATAGAGTAGATGTGGACAGGATGGTTCCTCTGGCTGGTGAGTCGAGAACCAGTGAACATAGGGGCAGGCCCTTTAAGACTAAGATGAGGAGGAATTTCTTTACTCAGAGGGTGGTGAATCTGTGGAATTCTCTACCCCGGAAGGCTGTGGAAGCTCAATGATTGAGCATGTACAAGCCAAAAATTGATAATTTCTGGATACTAATGACATCAAGCGATATGGGGATAGCAGGGAAAAATGGCAGAGGTAGATGATCAGCCATGATCTGTTTGAATGGCAGTGCAGGCTTGATGGGCCGAATGGCCTACTCCTGCTCTTATTTCCTATGATCCTACACAAAATATTTTTTTTAAAACTAGAACAGCAACTGCTGCTCACATTAGGGGCAGGGAATAAAGTAGAGTTAGCGAACCCAATAATGAGGCACCTGAAGCAACACACAATCCTGAGACACCCTACAATGACGACCTCCACTGATGTTAATTCACCACCCTATAATGATGGGTTCAGTAATTATGTCTGATATCCCATCATCATTAGAGCGTGCCAATTGAAAAACAAGTCAAAAATTGGAAAAAGACAAACATGCCACAAGAACAGGGTTTAAAAATGTTCAATAGAACTTAAAATGACAGTCAGAGTCCATCTTTAAGAGCCAGCTGAAAAGGTCAAGCTGCGACTGGAGAAAAAGCATCGCATCCCTTTCCATCTGTCCTGCCTTGCATGTAAGAGGAACTATATACATTTGATTGCAAGTTTCTGAAAGGGAGACAAGATGTCTCCAGACTCCCATTCCCTTGTTTCTATATTTTTAATTTTAAAGTTTGGAAGTTCAAAGCTTGTAACTTAGCACATGGATAGCAAGTTCCAACATCCTCCTACTACTCCACTGCGATTTAATAGATGACTGCCGTGAGGAATTCTGTACAAGCTGCCTGCTCCCAGGTTTCACTCAAGAGCAGCTTTAAAGCGTAAAAAGAAAACACAGAAACTAAATGACTAAGGGATGTACAGGTTATTACATGACAAAGCAGTGGGGGTTTTTTTGCAGATAATGTACAAAATGAACCAGGTGTGTAGCAAGAGCACAAAGTTACTCTACCAGGCCAAAATCAGCGACCTGTGATTCACCTTTGAATTCAATCTAATGCCACTGCACGTGTACAGATAATACTATTTTCCTGCCAATATACAAAGCGAGAAATCTGCAGCCTTCAACATATCCCTGCTCGTACAATAGATTCCACTAGTAAGCGGGTTAGGACAAAAGAATTTTCAAAACGCGACCGTGACTTGTCCGCTACTGTGTGCTATGCATTATGTTTCAATCCCTGTATATATTTTGCAACCTAAAATGGAAATTATTAAGACAGGCTCACAAAGCAAACTAGTACAAAACTGCCTGCTGGCCTTGCGTGAAGAGGCAGTACATTGAAAAAGAACACCCATTCCACTTTTAAAGCACAGCTTGCATTGGAATCGGTGACCTAATTCTACAGCATTTTCTTCGTGGTTTTATTTGAACCTTGCATATAATTGTTTTGGGGGTGCGGGGAGCAGTGGGTAAATGGGAGAAGAACTTTCCACACCAGTGGACAGCATAAGGCAAAACTAGCAAGTGGTGCCACAGAACAAATATTCAATTTTGATCCCTTCTCTCCATCATTCAGTGTTCTTGATCTTGGCCCCACCACTATAGTGCATGGATGTATGTCATTTTGGTGCCAGTTAAGGATTGGTGGACATCTGTAAAAAGATCATCCATCTGCAGGACATGCATGGTCTAGCTCGTCCTACTCCAAATCCATATAACACTCTGCCTCTTTGTCTTCCCCTTCTCTTGTAGCTCCAAGGCTTCTGGGACTAAAGCCTGGCATTATTTAATCACTACTTCCCTATTCATTTCTTTCCAGCTTTTAAGATTGGTGCTGTTTTGCACGATACGATGGACCTGGACCAGTCACCTAGACTTCAAAGCTGAAGTACTATACAGCAAGGGGAAACAAAGCTGGCATAAATTGAAAAGAATTACATGCAGTTGCGATCACTGCTACACCTGCAATACAGTGATGCGCTCTGCTCTTCCAGATTAAACAACATCACCCCCTCAAGTAACAAGCCTGTTCCAGTTCTGAAGGGAAGCTCTGAAGAACAAACTGTTCATGTAATATCATAACTCTACAAATATAGGCCAAGTACCCGTAGCAGGCAGTCAAGTAAGTTCACCTACCTGGTATGAACTGGTACGGATTCCAACAACCACCTTTATTTGTATTCTCAGGCAGGGGCTGAAAGATCAAAGATGAAGGGAGATAGATCTCAATATCTGTTACAAGGATGAGCAAAGAATCGAAAAAAAAAATGTTTAATAACTGAACTACCAGTTAGCATCTTAGTTTTTCAAATAATAGGCAGATTCCACAAAACACAGAAGTAGCCTAGCTAGATAGGCTCTGGAAAAACCATGCACTGAGGAGGCACATAAAATGGCATGACAGTGCATAGAGGTTGCATGCGGTCTCCTACTCCCATTATTGTGCAAAGGCCAGGAAAATCACCAATGTATTTTGAACTGAAACTAATTATTTAACGTAAAGCCCTGCACCACTTTCTCCCTCCAAAAAAAAAACCACCACCTAAACCTTTGCAGGGGTTTATGGGTGGAACTGAATGAGTGAAGGATACATATAATTTGAATGAAGAAAACAACTTGAACAGATATTCCACATAGTACCAAGTGGTACATATTTAGAAGGGAGACAGTGACTGAACACGGTCCTTGGGATGAGGCTGATGCTGCCAAGCCAGAATTTATTGGCAATCGTGAGTTCCCGTTAAATGTCAACCATGCAGTGTGGAACTAAAACCATATGTAGACCAGACCAGATAGCAGGTGGCAGCTTTCCTTCTTGACGGACATCAGTGAACCATTTTTTCTTTTTGAAACAAAAATCCAAAAACTTTCATAGCTAATTTTCTGATGTTAGCTGACAAATTACCAGCTGCATGAATTCAATTTCACAATTTGTGCATTTGAACTCACTATCAGTATCAAAATCACTAGATACTATGCCCTCGTGCTGATGTTAAGTCTACACTGCAACATTTAATAAATCTGCAAGGATTGACCCATGTAGCATAACTGATCAAATGGATCGTGCTTGAGGAATGCCCAGGAAGCAGCCATCGGCACTCAGAGAATGACTCTTACGCTGCCCATCTGGGCTCCTGTCCTGCAAGGCAGTAGCAGTGTTGAATGTAGCTCAGTATCTTTCATTTGAAGTTTGATCAGAGTCAATAACAGAAATCAAAAAACACCCTCAACTGCCTGGAGCTGTGTACGTGCCAGCAGCATCCCATCATAACGTCATGACATCCTTGTTGATAAATTAACAGATTCAACCTGTCCATTAGCTTGGACAACTCTGGGTTTAATTTCTGTGGGTGTACATCCCATGCTAATTAAGAGTCAATTTTAAAATGCACATTCTATGGTAGTCTTTTATGGGCCTGTTCATTTTGGAGCTGATGATTTGCATAAGTCAATGTACCGTAAGGATCTAACTATAAAGAATCCTGTGGTTAAATAAAAAATATTTTGTCTATGCAAGATCCGGAAAGTGGATTCCAATTGGAGATCAGTCTAACAATGCATCTTCTGAGTAAGATCTTCCACCAAGTCAACAACAGGTCAATCCCATTTCCAACCTCTGCAAGGAAAGGAACATTCAAAAGCACACCTTACTGTCCCTCTTGCTTATGGGGTTATAGGCTGCTGGGAATCAGAAGGATTGTGAAATTTATTGATCCTGCCAAGGCAATTGTTATATTCATAAAAGTAAAACACTGCGGATGCTGGAAATCTGAAATAAGAACAAGAAATGCTGGAAATACTCAGCAGGTCTGGCATCTGTGGAAAGAGAAGCAGGGTTAACGTTTCAGGTCAGTGACCCTTCTTCAGAACTAGCAAATATTAGAAATGTAAAAGGTCATAAGCAAGTAAAGAGGGGGTGGGGCAAGAGATAACAAAGGAGGAGGTGTAAATAGGACAAGGTCACAGAATAGCTGACCAGAAGGTCATGGAGCAAAGGCAAACAATATGTTAATGATGTGTTGAAAGACAAAGCATTAGTACAGATAGGGTGTTAATGGACCGAAAATTGAACAGCCACAAGTACAAACATGAAAAAAAAGTGGGTAAGCAAACTGAACAAACTATGATGAAATAAAATAAACACAAAAAATACATAAAAAAGGAAAAAGAAAAAATAACAAAATAAAAAGTAAAATGGGGGGCCCCCGTCATGCTCTGAAATTATTGAACCCAATGTTCAGTCCGGCAGGCTGTAGTGTGCCTAGTCGGTAAATGAGATGCTGTACCTTGAGTGTGCGTTGATGTTCACTGGAACACTGCAGCAATCCCAGGACAGAGATGTGAGCATGACAGCAGGAGGTGGGGGGGGGGGGGGGGGGGGGGGTGCGGGGTGTGGAGTGTTGAAGCAACCGGAAGCTCGGGGTTATATTCAGTTTGATTGGTCATGCCATGTTGCCCTGTGCAGTTACCCAGCATATAGCCTGGGGAAAATGAGCAGCTTTTCTTCAAATATTACGCCCCACAGTAACTCGTCGATATCCAAAGAGACAGGAACTTCCAGTGAAAATGAAGAACAAGAACTAAGTAGAAATAGTGGGTGGAGGGTCCGGGAGTATAAATCCAACCTCATTTTTATACAATGGTTTAGAACGCTTTCAATGTCCCTCAGGGAAGTACTTACACATTGATTGCCCCCAATTGGAGTAGTCTGGTAGCTAACAGAGAATTAGGTTGGCTTCAGGACTGTCTAAGGACCCTTAAAGATGGCAAGGGGGGGGGGCACTACCACAGACCACCAGAGGGATCAGGTGTAATCTGCCCTCATTTTACAAATACTTGGTACTGATGAGCTTTAGGCATCATGGGCTTTCAGTCAATCTATGCCAGCCCTATGTGAAGCCAGCATTTCCTCAACACCAATGTATATTCATCGCAGGTTACTACTCATGGATGGTTTTCCTGAACTCTCTATATTCATATATCTTGTTCCAAATATGGGAACCAACATTCCATATGAATATGCTTTCTAAATCCAAATTTAGAAAGTAGCAGTTCTGTTTGGGGTAAAAGCCTTTTTTTATTCATTCATTGGATGTGGACATCGCTGGCTAGGCCACCATTTATTGCCCATCAGAAGGTGGTGGTGAGCTGCCTTCTTGAACCGCTGCAGTCCATGTGGGGTAGGTACACCCACAGTGCTGTTAGGAAGAGAGTTCCAGGATTTTGACCCAGCAATAGTGAAGGAACGGCGATATAGTTCTAAGTCAGGATGGTGTGTGACTTGGAGGGGAACTTGCTGGTGGTGGTGTTCCCATGCATTTGCTGCCCTTGTCCTTCTAGTTGGTAGAGGTTGCGGGTTTGGAAGGTGCTGTCAAAGGAGCCTTGGTGCGTTGCTGCAGTGCATCTTGTAGATGGTACACACTGCTGCCACTGTGCGTCGGTGGTGGAGGGAGTGAATGTTTGTAGATGGGGTGCCAATCAAGCGGGCTGCTGTGTCCTGGATGGTGTCGAGCTTCTTGAGTGTTGGAGCTGCACCCATCCAGGCAAGTGGAGAGTATTCCATTACACTCCTGACTTGTGCCTTGCAGATGGTGGACAGGCTTTGGGGAGTCAGGAAGTGAGTTACTTGTCACAGGATTCCCAGCCTCTGACCTGCTCTTGCAGCCACGGTATTTATATGACTACTCCAGTTCAGTTTCTGGTCAATGGTAGCCCCTAGGATGTTGATAGTGAGGGATTCAGCGATGGTAATGCCATTGAATGTCAAGGAGAGATGGTTCGATTCTCTCTTGTTGGAGATGGACAATGCCTGGCACTTGTGTGGCGCAAATGTTACTTGCCACTTATCAGCCCAAGCCTGGATATTGTCCAAGTCTTGCTGCATTTCTACAGGGACTGCTTCAGTACCTGAGGAGTCACGAATGGTGCTGAACATTGTGCAATCATCAGCGAACATCTCCACTTCTGACCTAATGTTTGAAGGAAGGTCATTGATGAAGCAGCTGAAGATGGTTGGGCCTAGGACACTACCCTGAGGAACTCCTGCATTGATGTCCTGGAGCTGAGATGATTGACCTCCAACAACCACAACCATCTTCCTTTGCGTTAGGTATGACTCCAGCCAGCAGAGGGTTTTCCCCCGATTCCCATTGACCTCAGTTTTGCTAGGGCTCCTTGATGCCATACTCAGTCAAATGCTGCCTTGATGTCAAGGGCAGTCAGTTTCACCTCACCTCGAGGTCAGCTCTTTTGTCCATGTACAATGTACATGATTTGTACAATCAAAAGCAGCGATTGTGAATTGACCCTTTGGCACAGACAAGCTGACCCACCTGTAGCAGTGGGTAAGTTTTCTTTTGATACAAGCAGGATACACCATGGGTCAGTGCCTATGGCACACCTTACAAATACAGACGGTGCAGAGTATAAAATTCCAAATAGCACCTTCGCTCTTGAATACAATGCTAATTGTGTAACAATTGTTTAATTATATGCAGGTAGAGGGTGTTAATTGGGATCTTACTTAAGCACATTAAGGAGACACTTACTGAGACTGGGTGAGTATTCGCGTAAGGAGCTACATGTTTGTAATTGATTTACTCTGTACAAGAAATGTAAAACTGAGTAAAGATTGACAGCAGCATCATCCTTCAACAACAAACTTTCAGTAACTTAACATGGTAGCAAAGAATGGTTGCCTAAAGGTGAAGGTTGGAAACAAAGAAAGAAAATCCCACATAGAAAACTAAAATCTCAGTGACTATTGCAGAAAAATGGCAAAAAGCAAGTGTATGATTACCCTCCAATGTTTGAGTCAACCATGTTTTGAGACTAGTGGAAGAATGAAGTGGATATGTGGACATGGGTTACATCTCTACCAAAGAGGAAACAGGGTATGGCCTTGGCATTGTCACTTCCTACCAAAAGTAAAATCAGAAGGAAAGTGTTGTGAACTGGATGCTCGTCAGTTGGATACTGAAGGCAGCTTGGCTCTTCTGTTAGGATTCTTAAATGACCCATTAAATGCATACATGAGGCATAGTCAGACTTTGATAGATTTCGGAAAACAGATGATAAAGTCCATGGTTATTCAATGGAATGTAACAGACTGTATAGAAGATTGAGAAAATTCAATTTGGAGATCATTGGTTCAGCGCGAGCATTTAAGTTGCTAGATTATGTTAGGGTGTCGCATATGGACAGGCTCCTGATTCTAACTGGGGTTTGGTTCCCGGAAAAAGACTCCATATTAGATCAGACATCTGCCGCCTTAAAGAAATTTGTGGGGAAGCAATCATTTCTTGCAGCCCTGGTAGAACAAACAGGGCATTCTGCAGTGAAACAGAGAACGTTCACAGTACGTGGAGCAGATTGGTTGAAATGTTTTCTGGATCACTAAGTGAGGATCGACGCAAGGTTAAGGAGTATAAAAGTACTACCTGCTTTTGGTTTGGTGATAACACATTGAAGTCACTGGAGAGCTAATTCCACGTAAACTTTATCAGTACTGTTGTGTCTCATGAGAGACTACCTTTAGGGTTGAGTAAACCTTCTAAGAAAAAAGCACAAATGAAACTGGATATGGCATGATAAGGCAATTGTTTTTGGAAAGTCAGTAGATTTGCAGTCTACCAGTCAGGGCATTACTGTATGCCCTTAACAAAACCTAATCTTTCTAGTCAGTGTGTTAGAGAAGTATTAACGACATCAGGTGATAAAAATCAGGGGGAAAAAAGCAAATTGTCTTAAAGTTACACAGATAATTTGATCACCCTTCTTGTCAAAGATTAAATAACCCTGAAGGATGCAGGTGTGATTGAAGAGTATACAAGGATCAGAGATTAGTGAAGTGTGAAATCTGTAAAAAAAAATCAAACGCCGTCATGTCCTATTGTAAGCCTTCCATTGGCACGTGGTATGGACAAAGACAGGAATATTTTCATTCTACATTTTATAAACCTGGCAACCAGATTTAGTCTTTCTACAATAATACATCGCAAGGAAAAGGGTGATTACAGATAAAATCATGGAGAAATTAACATCTGTTCTGAGGAAGGGTCACAGACCTGAAACATTAACTCTGCTTCTCTCTCCACAGATGCTGCCTGACCTGAGTATTTCCAGCACTTTCTGTTTTTATTTATAATAAGAAAGTCATTTTTAGTAATACTTCACATACTAATCTCTCTGATGGGTATTCAAGTGCAGCTGGTTTCATAATATTTCTAATGGATGGAAATGGGAAATGTCACAGATGAGAGTCTTCGGTCAATTCTATTCACTCCATATATCAAGAAATGGCAGAATACAGTAAAGGCTATGAGCTCCAGCAACAGCCCAGCTGTCGCACCTAAGACTTGTGCTCCAGAACTAGCCAGGCGCCTAGCCAAACTGTTCCAGTTCAGCTGCAACACTGGTATTTACCTAATAAAATGTGGAAAATTGTCCAGGTATGTTCTATCCACAAACAGCAGGACAAATCCAATCCTGCCAATTACCACCTCTCAGCCAACTCTTGATCAGCAAAGTGATGGAAGGTCGTCGACAGTGCTCTCAAGTGGCACTTACTCAACTGCTCAATTTAGGTTCTGCCAGCACCACATGGCTCCAGACCTTGTTACAGCCTTGATCCAAACTTGGACAAATGAGCTGAATTCCAGAGGTGAGGCGAGAGTGATTGCCCTTGATATCAAGGCAGCATTTGATGGAGTGATGCATCAAGGAGCAAGAGTAAAAATGAAGTCAATGGAAATCAGGGAAAAACTTTCTACTGGTTGGAGTTATACCCTGCATAAAGAAAGATGGTTGTAATTGCTGGGGGTCAATCAGTTCAGCCCCAGGACATTGCTGCAGGAATTCCTCGTGGCAGTATTGTAGGCCCAAATATCTTCCGCTGCTTCATGAATGATATTCAGAAATGGGGATGTCCTTAGATGCTGAAATAGTTTGTGCCCGCATGCAGCAAGACATGGATTCAATGGGCCGAATGGCTTTCTTCTGTGCCGTAAATGACTGACTCTAATGACAATATTCAGGCTCAGGCTGTTAAGCAGCACTTAACATCTGTGCCACACAAATGCCAAGCAATGACAGATGGGAGGTAGAAAACGCTATTGAGAACTAGGCTGAGTATAGAAGGTCCAGAGGGGAAGTGAAAAAGCAAATAAGAGAAGCAAAGAGAGATCAAAACAGAGTGCAGATTGAAAGCTGAGTGTAGAGATTCGAGTTGGTGAGTGGCAAGTTCAGTGAAGGGGGAGGAGGTGCTCCATTTTTCTACTTTTTTAACCCTCCAGTATTTGGCTCCTGCTTCAGTGCAGTGGAAGGAGCTGTTTGGTGAGTGACTGGTAAGCTATTAGGAACACAGGAGCAAGAGTAGGCCACTCAGCCCATCAAGCCTGCTCTGCCATTCAATACGATCATGGCTGATCATCCACTTCAATGCCATTTACACTATCTGCATATCCCATTACATTTGTATTTTGAAATCTGTCAATCGCTGCTTTAAACACACTCAATGACTGAGCTTCAACAGTCTCTGGGGTAGAGAATTCCAAAGATTCACAACTCTGAGTAAAGAAATTTCTCATTTCTGCCCTAGGTGGCTTCCCCCTTATTTTGAAATTGTGCCCCCTGGTTCTAGATTCCCCAACCAGGGGAAACATCTTAGCTGCATCTACCCCATCTATCCCTTTAAGTATTTTGTAGGTTTCAATGAGATCACCCCTCAAATACAGGCCCAGTTTCCCCAATCTCTCTTCATAGGACAGTCCTGCCATCCCGGGAACAAGTGTGGTGAACCTTCGTTGCACTCCCTCAATGGTAATAATATCCTTCCTAAGGTAAGGGGACCAAAACTGCACACTGTACTCCAGGTGCAGTCTAACCAAGGTTCTACACAATTGAAGACTGCATTACTCCTGTAGTCAAATCCTCTTGCAATAAAGGCTAACATACCATTAGCCTTCTTAACTGCTTGCTGCACCTGCATGTTAGCTTTCAGTGACTTATTGACAAGGACATCCAGGTCCCATTGTACATCTACACTTTCTAATCTCTTACCAGTTATGAAATACTCTACACATCTGTTCCTCCTACCAACGCGGGTAACCTCATTTCTCCACATTATATTCCATCTCCCATGCTCTTGCCCACTCACCAAGTCTTTCCAAATCCCCTTGAAGCCACTTTGCATCTTCCTCAACACACATTCCCACCTAGTTTTGGGTCATCCGCGAACTGCGGTCCCCACATCCAAATCATTGATATATCATTGTGAACAGCTGGGGCCCCAAGCACAGATCCCTGCGGTACCCCACTTGTCACAGCCTGCCAACGTGACAATGACCTGTTTATTCCTACTCTCTGCTTTCTGCCTGTTAACCAATCCTTAATCCATGCCAGTATATTACCTCCTATCCCATGTGCTTTAGAGTCATAGAGCTATACAGCACAGAAACAGGCCCTTTGGCCCATCGTGTGTGTGCCATCCATCCAGCACCCAACTATTCTAATCCCATACTCCTGCACTAGGCCCGTAGCCTTGCATGCTATGGCGTTTCAAGTGCTCATCTAAATATTTCTTCAATGTTGTGAGGGTTCCTGCCTCCACCACCTCTTCAGGCAGCGTGTTCCAGATTCCAACCACCCTCTGGGTGAAAAATGTTTTCCTCAAATCCCCCCTAAACCTCCTGCCCCTTATCCTAAATCTATGCCCCCTGGTTCCTGACCCTTCCGCTAAGGGAAGACATTTCTTCCTATCTAACCTATCAATGCCCCTTATAATCTTGTACACCTCAATCAGGTCCCCCCCTCAGCTTTCTCTGCTCCAAGGAAAACAACCCTAGCCTTTCCAGTCTCACTTCACAGCTGAAATGCTCCAGCCCAGGCAATATCTTGGTGAATCTCCTCTGCACCCTCTCCAGTGCAATCACATCCTTCCTATAGTGTGGTGACCAGAACTGTACACAGTACTCCAGCTGTGGCCTAACTAGCATTTCATACAGCTCCATCATAGCCCCCCTGCTCGGCTAACAAAGGCAAGTATCCCATATGCCTTCCTAACCACCTTATCTACCTGTGCTGCTGCCTTCAGTGATCTATGGACAAGTACACCAAGATCCCTCTGAGCTTCTGTACTTCCTAGTGTCCAACCATCCATTGCATATTTCCTTGCCTTGTTAGTCCTCCCAAAATGCATTACCTCACACTTTTCAGGATTAAATTCCATTTTCCACTGCTCCACCCATCTTACCAGCCCATCTATATCTCCCTGTAATCCAAGGATTTCCTCCTCACTATTTACAACACCACAAATTTTCATGTCATCTGCAAACTTACTGATCATACCTCCTATATTCACATCTAAATCATTAATGTACACTACAAACAGCAAGGGTCCCAGCACTGACCCGTGGTATACCACTGGCCACAGGCTTCCAATCGCAAAAACAGCCCTCGACCATTACCCTCTGCCTCCTGCCACTAAGCCAATTTTGGATCCTATTTGCCAAATTGCAGTGGATCCCATGGGCTCTTACCTTCTTAACCAATCTCCCATGTGGGACCTTATCAAAAGCCTTACTGAAATCCATGTAGACTACATCAACTGCTTTACCCTCATCGACACATCTCGTCACCTCCTCGAAAAATTCAATCAAGTTAGTCAGACACGATCTCCCCCTGACAAAGCCATACTGACTATCCCTGATTAATCCCTGCCTCTCCAAGTGGAGATTAACCCTGTCCCTCAGAATTTTTTTCCAATATTTTCCCAACCACTGATGTTAGACTCACCGGCCCGTAATTACTGGTTTATCCCTGCTACCCTTCTTGAACAATGGTACCACATTCGCTGTCCTCCAGTCTTCTGGTACCTCTCCTGTGGCCAGAGAGGATTTGAAAATTTGTGTCAAAGACCCTATCTCCTCCCTTGCCTCACATAACAGCCTGGGATACATCTCATCTGGACCTGAGGATTTATCCACTTTTAAAGCCCGCTAAAATAGTTAATACTTCCTCCCTTTCAATGCTAATATGTTCAAGTATACCACAATCCCCCTCCCTGATCTCTGCACCTCCATAGTCCTTCTCCAAAGTGAACACAGATGAAAAGTAATCATTTAAAACCTCACCTATGTCCTCCAACTCCACACAAAGATTGCCACATTGGTCCCTAATGGGCCCTACTCTTTCCCTGGTTATCCTCTTACCCTTAATATACTTATAAAATGCCTCAGAATTTTCCTTTATCTTGCCCAATTGCTTTTCATGTCCCCTCTTCGCTCTCCTAATTACTTTAAGTGCCGCCCTACACTTTCTATACTCCTGTAGGCCCTCCGCTGTTTTTAGCGCTTGGGATCTGCCGTAAGCCTCCTTTTTTTTCCTGATGCAATCCTCTATATCCCTTGATATCCAAATTTCCTGGGCCTGTTCGTCCTACCCTTCACCTTAACAGGTACATGTTGGCTCTGAACTCTCAATTTCCTCTTTGAATGACTCCCACTGATGTAGGAAAGTCTACAACACAAGTAGCTGCTCCCAGTCCACTTTGGCCAGATTCTGTTTCATCATATTGAAATTGGCCTTCCCCCAATGCAGTACCTTTATTTCTGGTCCATCTTTGTTCTTTTTCATAACTACCTTAAATCTTCGCGTTATGGTCACTATCCCCGAAATGCTCCCCACACAGACACTTCTGCCACTTGACTGGCTTCATTCCCTAGGATTAGGTCCAGGACTGCCCCTTCTCTTGTCGGACTTTCTACATACTGGCTCAAAAAGCTCTCCTGTGTGCATTTTAAGAATTTTGCCCCCTTTAAGCACTAAGACTATCCAAATTAATATTGGGGAAGTTGAAATCCCCTATTGTTACCCTATTATTTTTACACCTCTCAGATTTGCCTACATATCTGCTCCTCTATCTCTCCCTGACTGTTTGGAGGCCTGTAGTACACTCCCAGCCAAATGATTGCCCCCTTTTTGTTTTTAAGTTCTACCCAAATGGCCTCATTTGAGTAGCCTTCTAACATATCATCCCTCCTTACAGCAGTAATTGACTCCTTGATCAACAGTGCAATAGAACCTCCTCTTTTATATCTCCACTGTCACGCCTGAAGATTCTATATCTTTGAATATTGACCTGCCAGTCCTGTCCCCTCCCTCAACCATGTTTCTGTGATAGCAATATCATAATCCCATGTGTTAATCAACACCCTCAATTCATCTGCCTTACTAGTAAGGCTCCTTGCATTGAAATAGATGCAATCCAACCTTGCATTTTTCACTTGTGCCTTACCAGGTCTACATTTGCTCTGCCTTCCAGACAGACTCACTATCGGTTCTATATTACCCCATACTGTATCTCCACTCTGTCTCCAATGTCCCATTCAGGTTCCGGTCCAACCCATCCAACTTGTACAGGTCCCACCTTTGCCAGAAACAGACCCAGTGATCCAGGAAACTAAAGCCCTCCCTCCTGCACCATCTCTTCAGCCACGCATTCATCTGCTCTATCCTCCCATTTCTAAACTCACTAGCACGTGGCACCGTGAGTAATCCAGAGATTACAACCTTAGAGGTCCTGCTTTTTAATCTGCTACCTAGTTCCCTAACTTCTTGTTGCAGGACCTCATCCCTTTTTCTACCTATGTCATGATACCAATGTGTACTACGACCTCTGGCTGCTCACCCTCCCTCTTCAGACTGACTTTCAGCCGCTCCGCAACATCCTTGACCCTAGCATCAGGGAGGCAACTTACTAGTCTGGAGTCACATTTGCGGCCACAGAAACACCTATCTGTACCCCTTACGATAGGGGACTCTATCACTATAGCTCTCCCACTCCTTTCTCCCCCCCATGCTGTGCAGCAGCACCATCCTTGGTGCCACGGACCTGGCTGTTGCTGCTTTCCCCTGGGAGGCCATTCCCCCCCGCCCGCACCAATAGTATCCAAAGCGGTATATCTGTTTGAGAGGGGAATGGCCACAGGGGACTCCTGTACTACCTGCCTGCACCAACTACTCCGCCTGGTGGTCACCCATCCCTTTTCTGCCTGTGCTACCATTACCTGCAATGTGATCACCTCTCTAAACGTGCTATCCACAATGTCCTCAGCATTGCGGATGCTCCACAGTGAATCCACCCGCAGCTCTAGCTCTGTAATGCGGGTAGTCAATAGCTGCAGATGGATACACTTCCTGCACACATGGTTGTCAGGGACACTGGAAGCATCCCTGATTTCCCACATAGCGCAGGAGGAGCATACCACGGGTGCGAGCTCTCCTGCCATGACTTACCTTTAAATTAATTACTTACTCCCTTTAAACAATACTAATTACACTAGGGGCCTTGCTTTACTCCAAACACTACCTAGTACAATCTAAAGTCCCTAATAAATTACACTAATTAAAAAAAAATAAACACCCTTTAGTACTACTCACCTTATCATTTGAGATTTTAAAAACTTTCCCCTTTTTTAAGCAATTTAAATGCACGAACAGCTGTTACTTACCCAATCACCTTGCAGAATTCCCGTGATGTCACTAAGTTTTTTTCCTCCGAGTCTCAGCGCGCGCCGAGACAGAGAGTCTGCCACTGCTCTGGATCAGCTTCCACGCAGGTCCGCCAGCTTCCGCTCCTCTCTGCTCCCAGGTAAGTGAATGAGGGCCTCAAGCCCCACTCTTTATTTACAGCCGCCGCTCCGGATCAACATCCTCGCAGATCCTCCAGCCGCCGCTCTGCTCTGCTCCCAGGTAATTTTGCTAACCAACGTCCTGTGGGGGACTTTATCAAAGGCCTTCTGAAAATCCAAGTATACCACGTCCAGACTCCCCTTTATTAATTCTGTAGGCAACATCCTCAAAAAACTACAATAGGTTCATCAAACATGATTTCCCATTCATAAATCCATGTTGACTATGCCCAATCAGCTCATTATCCAAGTGCCCATTTATCATATTCTTTAGAATAGATTCTAGCATTTTCCCCAACGACTGATGTAAGGCTAACAGGTCTGTAATTTCCTGTTTTCACTCTCCCTCCCTTCTTAAATAGTGGGCTGACATCTGCGACCTTCCAATCTGCAGGAACTGCCCCAGAATCTATGGAATTTTGGAAGATGATCACCAATGCATCTACTATCTCCATAGCTACCTCTTTCAACACTCTGGGATGTAGAATATCAGGTCCTGGGGACTTATCAACCTTCAGCCCCATTAATTTCTCCAATACAACCTTCTTACTAATACTAGTTTCCTTCAATTCCTCATTCCCCCTGACAAGCTAGTTTAAACCCTCCCCAACACGAGCAAATCTCCCTGCCCGGATATTCATTCCGGTCACGTTAAGATGTAGCCCGTCCATCTTGTACCGGGCCCGCCTGCCCCAGAACAGGTTCCAACGCCTCAGAAATCTGATGCCCTCCCTCCTACACCAATTCCCCAGCCATGTGTTCAAATCGATCAATCCTCCTATTCCTATGCTCACTAGCATGTGGCACTGAGAGTAATCCTGAGATTACTGCTTTGGAGGTCCTGCTTTTTAATTTCCTTCCTAACTCCCTAAAATCTGCTTTCAGGACCTCAGCCTTCTTCCTACCTGTCATTGGTACCAACATGGACAACGACCTCTGGCTGTTCACGCTCCCCCAGAAAGATGTTCTGCAGCCGCTCAGTGACATCCTTGACCCTTGCACCAGGGAGGCAACACATCATTCTGGAGTCACGTTAACTGCTGCAGAAACATCTGTCTGATCCCATAACGCTATTGCTCTTCCACTCTTCTTCCTTCCTTCCTGTGCAGGTGAGCCACCCATGGTACCACAGACTTTGCTCTGGCTGCACTCCCCCGAGGAACCATCGCTTTCACCAGCATCCAAAATGGAAATAGGATTAGCAAGATAGATAGACTCAGGGGACTCCTGCACTGCCTGCCTGGTTCTCTTAGACTGGCTGGTGGTCACCCATTCCCCTTCTGCCTGCATGCTCCTAACCTGCAGTATGACCACCTCCCTAAACGTGCTATCCACGTAGTCCTCTGCCTCGCGGATACATAACAGTGACTCCAGCTGCCACGTGAGTTCCAAAACACAGAGCTCAAGCTTCTGCAGACGACACTTCCTGCAGATGTGTTCATCTTCCCACATACTGCAGGACGTACATTCCACTTGGCCGAGCTGACCTTTTCATAATGCAACTTTAAAAACTTATTACAAGATGTAAAATAACTTACCAGTTACTTAACATTCAACTGCTTTCCCTATACCGAGGAGACACAGCTACTGGAAGCTGAAAAAAGGCAGAAGAAAAGAAAGGAGCCCCTCCCTCACGCACCAAACTCCCACTTTACACTCTGCACTCAAAATTCATCTTAATTTATAGTTTCCCCTCCTTACCAAACTCCCTTCTTCACACTGTGCCCACCAGCAGCACTCAATGCAGTCAAGCAACACTCTTTGCCTCACCAGTATCCAAAAATGGAAAACCGATTAGCAAGTGAGATCATATCAGGGGACTCCTGCACTACCTGCCTAGTTCTCTTAGATTTCCTGGCAGTCACCCATTCCTTATCTGCCTGCAAGCTTCTAAGCTGCGGCGTGACCACCTCCCTAAATGTGCTATCCACGTAGTCCTCCGCCTCGCGGATGCACAATAGTGACTCCAGCCGTCGCTCTTCTACTTATAATAGATAGTCTGTAAACTGCCGAGTGCAATGTACAGCCTGTGGCACGTGAGAAGTCATGGATGCACTACGTGTCCTAGTAAAACACATCTGCAGGAAGCGTCACTGGCTGCAGAAGCTGGAGTTCCAGGTTTCGGAACTCGAGTGAGGGCTGAAGTCACTGATGTGCATCAATTTGGCTAGAGCGAAGGAACAAAAAAAAAAAAATAGTGCAGTTACATTGCTCGGTGTTGTCTATAGGTCATCAGTTAGTGGGAAGGATATGGAGAACAAATTTGCAAGGAAATTATACAGAGGTGCAAACATTGTAGGGCAATTATAACGGGCGACTTTAATCATCCAAACATAGACTGGGATAACAGTAGTATAAAGGGCAGTGAGGAGCAAGAGTTCCTAGAGTGTGTTCAGGAAAACTTTCTACAACAGCATGTTGCTCGTCCAATGAGAAAGGACGCACTGCTAGACCTGGTTCGAGAATGAGGTGGGCCAAATGGATCAAGTATCAGTAGGACAGCATTTAGGGGATAGTGAGCATTGCATCATAATGTTCAGGCTGATTATGAAAAAGGACAAAGAGCAATCCAGGGGAAGAATAATTAACTAGGGGAAGGCTAACTTCAATGGGGTAAGAACGGAGCTGGGGCGAATAAATTGGAGTCAAAAGCTGGCAGGAAAACTGGTAGATGAACAATGGGTTACCTTCAAAAGAAGAGATAGTTCGGGCAGTCAAGGTATGTTCCCTCGAAGAGGAAAAGTAGGGCAAACAAATCCAGAGCTCTCTGGATGACAAAAGAGGTAGAGATTAAGATAAAGAAGAAAAAGAGTGTGCTTACGACAGATGCCAGGTAGAAAATACGCTTGAGAACCAGGCTGAATATAGAAGGTCCAGAGGGGAAGTGAAAAAGCAAATAAGAAAAGCAAGACAGCATGGAGAGAGTCTGGCAGCTGGTATTAAAGGAAATCCCAAAGTTTTCTATAGGCATATAAATAGTAAAAAGGTGGTAAAAGGAGGAGTGGGGCCAATTAGGGACCAGAAAGGAGCTTTACACATGGAGGCAGAGAGCAAAGCTGAGGTATTAAATGAATACTTTGCATCTGTCTTTACCAAGGAAGATGATACAACCTAGGCAATGTTGAAAGAGAAGGCAAGTCAGACATTAGAGGGGTTTAAAATTGATGAGGACATATTAGATAGGCTGTCTGTACTTCAAGTGGATAAAGTGGCAGGACCGGATGAGATGCATCCAAGGATGCTGAGGGAAGTGAGGGTGCAAATCAGAGGCACTGGCCATATTTTTTCAGTCTTCCTTAGACTCGGGGGGGTGGTGCCAGAGGACTGGAGAATTACAATTGTTACACCCTTGTTCACAAAAGTGTAAAGATAATCCCTGCAACTACAAGCCAGTCAGTTTAATTTCAGAGGTGGGAAAACTTCTAGAAAAAATAATTTGGGACAAAATCAATAATCACATTGATAAATGGGAGTTAATTAAGGAAAGCCAGCATGGATTTCTTAAGGGAAAATCACGTTTAACTAACTTGCTGCCATTTTTTGAGGAGGTAAGAGGGAGTTGATGAGGGCAATGCAGTTGATGTGGTGTACATGGACTTTCAAAAAGCATTTCATACAGTGCCACACAACAGACTTGTGAGCAAACTTGTAGTTCATGGAATAAATGGGATGGTAGCAACATGGATACGAAATTGGCTGAGGTGACAGGAAACAAAGAGTAGTGGCTAATGGATGTTTTTCAGGCTGGAGTAAGGTTTGCAGTGGAGTTCCCCAGGGATCAGTGTTGGGACCCTTGCTTTTCCTGATATATATTAATGACATTGAAATTGTGCCCTGTACACCAAAGTCAAAGTTTGCAGATGATACAAAACTTGGAAACACTGTTTGGAGGATAGTGTAGAACTCCAAAAAGGACACAGACAAGTTGGTGGAATGGGTAGACATGTGACAGATGAAGTTCAATGCAGAGAAATGGGAAGTGATTTTTGTAGGAAGAACAGAGACACAATATACAATAAATGGTACAATTCTAAAGGGGGTGCAGGAGCAGAGAAACCTAGGTGTACATAAGTCATTGAAATTAAATAAAATTAAAACCTGACCCAGGCCAGAGTCCTTCTCGACCCGACAATAACATACATATTATTGAAACAGATATAAATTGTAGATTAAAATGAAAACAAAACAGCACAGTCCAGCCTGACCTGAGCCCAAATGCCGGACACCGAATACAGACCTAACCCAACCCGAACCCAACGCATGTAGTCGGGTTTGGTTGGGCAGCCAGGTTTTAGCGTAGAGTACAAGAGCAAGGAAATTATGTTGAACTTGTATAAGACACTAGTTCGGCCTCAGCTGGAGTATTGCATCCAATTCAGGGCACCGCACTTGAGGAAAGAAGTGAGGACATTGGAGAGAGTACAGAAAAGATTCACGAGAATGGTTCCAGGAATGAGGAATTTCAGTTATGAAGATATATTGGAGAAGTTAGGACTGTTTTTCTTGGAGAGGAGAAGGCTGAGGTGATTTGATAGAGGTATTCAAAATCACGAGGGGTCTGGACAGAGTAGATGGAGAGAAACTGTTCTCAGTCGTGAAAGGATCAAGAATGAGAGGGCACAGATTTAAAGTATTTGGTAAGAGAAGCAAAAGTGACGAGGAAAAACTTTCACACAGTGAGTGGTTAATGTCTGAAATGCGCTGCCTGAGAACGCGGTGGAGGCAGCTTTAATTGAAGCATTCAAAAGGAAATTAGACAGTTCTATGAAATGGAAGAATGTGCAGGGTTATGGAACGGAGTGAGTTGCTCCTTCAGAGAGCCAGTGTGGACATGGGCTGAATGACCTCCTCCTTCGCTGTAACAATTCTGTGATATGACCATCTCCCTTGATATTCAATAAGATTACCACTACTGAATCCTCAACCATCAAATCCTAAGGGTTATCATTGACCACAAACTCAACTGTGCCAGCCATATAAATACTGTGGCTACAAGAGCAGGTCTGAGACTGAATTCTGTGGTAACTCACCTCCTCACTCAACGCCTGTCCACCATCTACAAATCAAGTCAGGATTGGAATGGAGTACTCTCCACTTGTTGGGATGAATGCAACTCCAACATCATCCAGGATAAAGCAGCCCACTTGATCAGCATCCTATCCACCACCTTAGCCATTCATTCCCTCCACCACCTGTGTGTACCATCTCCAAGATGCACTGCAGCAACTAGCCAAGGCTCCTTTGACAGAACCTTCCAAACCTGCGATCTCTACCACCTAGAAGGACAAAGGCAGCAGAGACATGGGAACAACACCACCTGCAAGTTGCCCTCCAAGCCACACACCATCCTTACTTGGAACTATATTACCATTCCTTCACTGTCGCTGGGTTAAAATCCTGGAACTCCCTTCCGAACAGCACTGTGGGTGTACCTACACCCCAAGGACTGGAGCAGTTCAAGGAGGCAGCTCACCACCACCTTCTCAAGGGCAATTAGGGATAGGCAATAAATGCTGACCTAGCCAGCCACACCCACATCTGATGAACAAATAAAAATAAAGAATGGCTGCTCCAAGTGAGTGTGCCAATCTTGATCAGGTTTTGGTTGCATTACAAACCGTATGTCAATTGCTCACAAACACCATTGGCAATAGAAACTCCAAGTGAGATTGCTGCTGAAGTGTCCATGAGGACAAGTGATTTCAGTAACTCCTGCTCCAATTCGTGAATCAGAGCCATAATGATTCAATGTGGTGGATTTTGTGGTCAGCTGTGAAGCAATGGCACTCACTGGTGACCTCAAAAAAAAGCTGCCCACAAAGATCTAGTGACCTCTGTGACATGGGTTTTCTCCTTTCACAGAATCGTTACAGAACAAAAGGAGACCATTCAGCCCATTGTGTCTGCACCAGCTCTCCGAATGAGCAATTTGCCTAGTGCCATTCCCCAGCCTTCTCCCTGTAAATTCTTCCTTTTCAGTTAACAGTCTAATTCCCTTTTGAATGTCTCGATTGAACCTGCCTGCACCGCACTCTGGCAGTGCATTCCAGACCTTAACCACTCGCTGTGTGAAAAAGTTTTTCCTCATGTCTTTCGCCAATTACTTTAAATCTGCGCCCTCCTGTTCTCGATCCTTTCACACGTGGGAAGGTTTTTTCCTATCTACTCTGTCCAGACCCCTCATGGTTTTGAATTATTTTATCAGGTCACCTCTCAGCCTTCCTTTTCTGACAGCAGTTTAAATCTGGCGCCAAGTCAAGAGGATGACTTGGCATGAGGCAGCAGCGATGTCAGCAAGCAGGTAAGCAGCCAATCATATTGAAGTATTCACTCACAGGAAGTTCACAGCATTGAATATCCTTCTCTTTTAATTTAAATTTTCAAATAACAAAATAAATGATTGGATTAAGACACAAGCTAAATTAGAGATAAAACCAACCTTAAAAAATTATAAGATATGCCAAAGTGCTGGAAATACTCAACAGGTCTGGCAGCATCTGTGGACAGAGAAGCAGAGTTAACATTTCAGGTCAGTGACCTATCAAAACTCCATTCACTTCCATCAAAAGGTGTTGCTATAGGTACCCGTATGGGTCCTAGTTATGTCTATCTTTTTGTCAGATATGTCAAGCATCCCTTGTTCCAGTCCTACTCAGATACCCTCCCTGGTACATTGATAACTGTAACGGTGCAGTTTCCTGCTCCCGCCCCGAACTGGAAAACTTTGTCAACTTTGCTTCCAATTTCCACCCTTCTCACCTTTACATGGTCCATCTCAACTCTGTCTCGCCATCTCTGGAGATGGACTGTCTACTAATATTTGTAAGCCCACTGACTCCCATGGCTACCTTGACTGCACTTCCTCACACCCTACCTCCTGTAAAGGACTCCACAGAGTTCTGATAAAAGGTCACTGACCTGAAACCTTGACTCTGCTTCTCTCTCCTCTGGCAGCATCTGTACTGAGTATTTTCCAGCACTTTTTGTTTTTATTTCAGGTTTCCAGCATCTGCAGTATTTTGCTTTTATTATGCAATTTAATCATTGTAAAATGTCAAATTTTGCCACAATTATAAAATTAGCTTGACAGCACCAGTTAGGGTGTTTAGCAGTAATTCGAAAGTTAATATGCTGTTAAAAACCAGATTACACCTCATTCAACAGGATGTAACTTAGTCTTGCTGTAAAAGCCCGTGACAGACAGAATAGTGGAAGTTCTCAATTCAATTGATTGCAGTTTGGGGGTGGGGGTGGGTGGATGGCTCACCAGTGCACGCTCTGGAGAAGCGTAGAATCTCAGCAACTTCTAGATTTCTGCATTATTCTGTGCATGTGTGGGTTCCAGAAGTTGTGGTCAATTTCAGTGATACTGACAATTGCGCCATCATTACCACCAAATTCAGGCCAAATAATCAGGTCAAAAGGAGATGCCACAGAATAAGGATCACGAAACATTTTGTGAATAGACGTTTATTCTCCTCAAATCAGGTTCGATAAAATGGAGTTGATGTACGGAATCTGAAAACTTTGGAGGACGAGTTAAAAACAGTGAGGGAGTGGAAGGAGGAAGTCACAAGTCAAAAAAAAGCACTCATATGGAACAGGCCATGTGAACTAAAATCAATTAAGGGGAATTAATATTTTTCCCTCAAAGGGGAGGAACATGCCATGTGACACATGGAGGGGGAGGGCCAAAATCTTTATTTTACAATTTTGCTCAGATAGAAGAGAATATTTGCACTTTTGGGATTCCGATTAAGTTTAACCCACATTTTGGAATTCATCTTTGGAGGTAATTACTGGGTTAGACTCAATTAGGTTGTTTTTAAAAAATATATAAAAACAGAAGGTGGTGACAGAGCAAGAGAAGATACAATCTTATTTGCAATAGAAACAAACTATAATTGTCAACAGGACATCACAATTTTTGTGCAGATCTTAATTTCCTATTCAATACACAATTAACATTAACTTACAATCGAAGTGCCCTTTCCTTTAATATATTAAAGCCCTCAAGGGATTAACATCAACTGGTTCTGATGTCCCAAAGGCCATCAATGGACACTGCTCAGTTTGTTGTTTTATTAGTGCAGCTTTATTTACTGGTGGAAACTCATCAAAAGCACTTAACTCTGCAGTTAACTCTGAATACAAAGACCTCAAAATATTTGAGAAACTAAATAAAGCAACAATTACTGTGGATAAGTGACGACCTATTCTTGCCCATGCCAGAAACTACACAGTCATTATTGCACACGTCCCATAGATATAAATTCAGTACTACTATTGGTATTTTCTCTAGTTTAGTGGTGCTCCTGTATGTGGACCCCAAGCCAGAATGGCCTCTCTGAACAATTTCTACTTTTATGATCATATCCCCTTGCGATCTGAAATGAATATTCCTGTCTTTTGCACATACTCCTATGTGCCATGATCTTTTCAAAGATACCAAGATGAGGTTATATATGAATTGTTAAGATACTTCACAGCAAGTGAAGACCAAGCAGCAGGGAAGACTGTATGGTGGCGAGCAACTTTGATCTACTCTCCTCAAGCCTAGAGCGGGGCAATAATGTTACTTGCCATTATGCAGCCTCCACTGTTTGCAGACAAAGGATTAGTTTTAGATAGAAAAATTGACAATTGAGAGTGTCATACAAATCTTGTGTGATAAAGGCACTGTGTCAGTCACCATAAACTAGTTCCTATTATAAGGGGATCCTTGCCCCTTTGCACATCATTGATGAGGCATTTTTTTTCCAAAAGCGAATGGAATCACAGCATACAATCCTAAACCAGTAAAATTGACTCAATACCATCTAATAAAGAGAATTATTCATTTCTTCACAGTAAAGTTCCGGTCACAAATAAATGACAATAGGGTGCTATCAAACCAGTTGAGTTAATGCATATCCACAACATATAACTGCCCACAATTAAATATTGAATCGAAACAATAATTCACATTGGAACAGTTCAAAGGAAGCATTAATTTCAGCTAACCCACATTAGACCTACAAAAGTGCTGAATGTAAGATGTATAAAAATGTTTCACTCCCAGAAGCTCACCTTCACAAACAACAGATTCACCTCAAAAAAAACAAAAACCCAATGTAGAACTTTGGTATTTAAACTAACACAGACTGACCACATAAATAAGAAATCATCACTACATATGGGGCTTTGCAGTTCAAGCCAAGTCTTTTCCTCACAGTAAAAGTACATCAGCAGCAGCTCAAGCACTGAAGATTAGAATTCCAGTCTCAGTGAGAAGCTATCATTGTTGCCATCATTGAAAAGATTAATGGAGGGATGGAAGGAAAGCTTTAAAGAGGCTAGTTTTAGAAGGGTTGTGAAGGGATCTTAGGAGACCAGATTTCTTTATTTAATTATTGACTGCGTAGTTCAATTTATGTTGCTGTATATGAATTTGAACATGCATTCTGCAACAATGGCACTCTTCTTTTGGAAAGTCGACATTACTTTACAGAAGTTAGGACAGGGGTCCCCAAGAATGTTTCAGTATTTCTGGGCATCAATATTTACAGTGGGCCATGCCAAAAATATCAGAGGAAATTTCTAAACCACTGCCATACACAGTCGACTGCATGCCAGCTTTACTGAACAGAGAACAAGTTGTCAAAATAACTGCTTTATATTAAAAGGCTTCAAGCCTTGCAATTTCACTTCAGAAGCAAAGATTACAAGATGCTCATTATCCATAACACACAAGCATGTATGTGGAAAACCACACACAATATAGAGTGCGTGAATACTAGAGGACAAGACAACAAGATATGACAAGTAGTAAGAGATTAGAAAACAAAAAGGCAGATAAATTCATTCCTCTCCAACCTGACAGATTAAGCTTCAGAGGCCCTTAAATAAGTTCATCCATGTGCCTCACCATGGACTGGAGTTAACAAACATGAAGATTACTTCATCATTCACTTGATTGTGGAATGGTGCACAGTGAGTCCCAGATGGGGTCATTTTGGAGGGAGTAATCTTTCACTTCTCTCCACCCGTAGACAATTACAGGCCAGTCCACAGGTTCATTTCTAGAAGCTTTGTGTTGCAAGTAAATTCAAAGATAAATACTTTCTATTTTAAGTTGGACAGGCAAGCAGCTCTCTGAACGCCATCAGCACTGTGCTCAGTGGACTGGGTGACTACTGTGAAGGTGCCATGTTTATACTCAGCATTTACCTCAAAACAGGTGGGTCTGACTGCAGGCTAAAGTAGCGTTAGTGAAAAAAACTGTTCCAAATAGACACCACATTGTTCGGCATGCATGGCAAAATACAAGGCTGGAGGCTGTTGTGCATGGTTCTCTTACCAGGTTAATATTGAAGGCCTTACAAGCCAGGTCATCCAAACTCTGTTTCTGTAGCTGCTCCGTGATGACAGTTACCATGGTAACCTTCCTGCCTTTCCGTGTGTGCTGTGAAAAAGCGACCAAGCTCTTCCCTCTGCTAAGCTCGCCCCTTCACTCTGCCATGTTGCTTGTTCCAGTGGAGCTGGGTTCATTGGGAGGTAGTCATCTTATACTTGTGATGCAAGACACTGTGGTATTTTCTTAATCCATTCATTTAATTGCCCTGTGTAAAAAGGGATGAGGGAAATATTGACATCAGTTTTTAAAATACAATTTAATCAACATACAGGGAGCCACCACAGAAATGTGTTCAGAGGTTTCTTCGGCTCTTCTGGTGACTGGAGTGTAGAAAGACGTACAGAACCAAACACCAAGTCAGATGGTCCTTCCCATAACGTTGGCATATACTCCAGCAACCCTGTTTCAACAAGTGATAGTTCAGAGGAGGGGAATTTAGAGAAACACTTATGTTCAAGTATTTTCCCCTCAAAAAGAGATACTGGACAGTGGTGGTTGGGGCCAAGAAACTACTTTGATAGCTCAAATATATAGCATTCTCGTTCTAGAATTGTTAATGTTGTGCCTTCAGAATCCTGCCATTGGGATCTGAGCCACTCTGAAGGTGTCAGTTATAGAAAAATAGAACTTGCATTTGTACAGCATCTTACACAACACTGGGTCTTTTTTTTCAAATCACTGTGACCAATCTACATGAGGTCTTGTAACATGCACCCTGATGCCAGAAACATAGAAAGGCATGGAAGTGTACAGAAAGACACCAGGTCAGATGATTGGTGACACAAACAGCAATGAGATAAATGACCAGTTAACATGTTTTAGTGAAACTGGTTGAGAGATAAATATTGTCCAAGACACCAAGAGAATTGCCCTGCTCTTCAAATAGCGTCCTGGGATCTATTATATCCCATGAGAAGACAAACAGGGTTTTGGTTTAATCCGAAAGACAGCATCTCCAATGCTACACTCCAGTGTTGATCTAGATTATACACTCAAGTCTCTGTAGAATTGGAACCCATGCTCTTCTGACTTGAGTGCTACCACTCAACCACCATTGACATCAGGAAGGGGTTGTGTGAATCGTGGAGCAGCTCCATTACTTTAAATGGAATTCAACACTTCAAACCAGCCATGAAGCTGACTTAAGGCTGCCTAACCTCAAAAAAAAAGCACACCACCAATGGAGTTCAATGGGTACAGCAGTGTAGCAGTTCTGGTACTAAACTAGAAATCCCACAGTAACAAGTTGTGAAATCTGGTCATTTGCATGTGGCTAAAAAAAAAAAGCATAAAAGGTGCCAAATTACTATAAAAATGCAACTGGTTCAGTAATGTCCTCCAGGGAAGGGAGCCCAGCCTGGCCTACACATGACTTGTTCACATCATGTAGACTACTCAATGCCCTCTGACATGACCCAGCAAACCACTCAGTTGTACAGGGATGGGCAGTAAATGCCAGGGTCACCTGCATTCCAAAAACAAACAGTATACAGAAACAGTGTATGCAGCTGATAGAGTTCCCCTGGGTTTCTCCCTCATTAAACAAAATTTGTGTTTCTGCATCCAAGGAACAGCATGCCTTCGGGCATGAAAATCCAACCTGTGAAGCTACAATGAGCATCTAGTTTATCAATATGTGCAGTGACAGCAGCCTTTCATGTTCTTGACAAGGCAGCACTAACTCCAGTAGGGTTGCAACACATGATGGCCCGAAAGCCACAACTGTTCCTCCACAAATATTGGATCTATGAATGCTATGGTGAGTTTCTAAAACAGAGAACAAACTAATATAAATCCAAAATAATTACTGGAGGAATAGTTCTTTCAAATCTTAAGTAAAATGTGATAGTTGAATAACTACAAGTTAAATTTTCAGTTTTATTTCAGCCAGTTTTATTCAAATAACTGGTATTTACATTTTATTTGCTTATTTGGATGGTTTTCCAATAACTTGTTAGAATCAAGTCACATATGATTGAGTACATACAGTATTAATTCAGCTCATGTTGGAAATTTGGTTTGATAAACTGAGTTTATAATGTGTGCACCTCCACCTTGCAAACTCATTTTCCTTGATTTTACACAGATGCTAGAGTGCTTTTGACAAGGAGGAGATAGTTCAGTTGCAAAGTTCTATTTGGGAGTCAGCTTCTTGACCTTGCTCTGAAAGCAAAGCTCACATGGTAGTGGGCAGGAGATGGATTTCAATATTCAATCAGAGTCACAATTTAGCCAAGTGCCCCAGTTTACCGATGCCATGATTTCTTTTTAAAAGCCTACTTTTTGGGAAATGTAGCTTTTGTACACAGATCAAGGATATTTGTGCTGGAGAATGCAACATTTCCAGCATTTGTGGTATCTTGTGTCAGCATTTAGCTTTCCACAGCAGGTACAATATGGTCAGATGCAGACCAAAGTGACTGGCACACTGTCCAACAGTCTTCCCAGTCCCAAGAGGGCCTTCACACGTTGCATTAAGTTTGAAATTGTTCCATTTCCATATGAACTTCCCACAGATTGCCAATAAATGTCAGGTCTTGTGCTCTGGGCACAGACCCATCAGCTTGATTTAATCTTGCTCAAATACATTTCACATTCGAATTTTACAAGAGATAGAGTTTATGCCAGTCAAAGCTCTGAAATGGAGCCCAGGCCCCAGAACTGAGAAGGCAGTGTCTAACCCACTTTTTAAAAAAAATATATATATTCTTTGGGGAGGTGGGGGGGTGGCGGGAGAAAAGATGTGGATGTCACTGGCTATGCCAGCATTTATTGCCCATCCCTAATTGCCCTTGAAGGTAGTGAGCTTCCTTCTTGAACCGCTGCAGTCCTTGGGGTGTTAGTACACCCACAGTGCTATTAGGAAGAGTGTTCCAGGATTTTGACCCAGATCAGATCAAGTCTGGACTGGTTTCAAACAAGCCCCAGAAGTGAAGGCAGGAATTTCAAAATCTGGTTCAAAAGGTCTCCACCCAGACCAGATCCAGTTACCCACATCCTTCCTCAAAGGAAAAGCTCAAGCACACCAGGACTGAAGCCACCAAGTCAATATTGTATGTACCTGGTTTAGAAACAAGAGGCTGACCTCCCCATCCTCCAAAACAAGGGTAAAAATGCACATCAGTACTAAATCCAGACAAACAAAAAACTTCTCCTATGCAAGAAGAAGTTATGTTCAAAATTAAATATCACTGTATTGTTGAAACCCAGTCTTTGTCAGTATAACGAGGTCTTTGAAAACATGGGCCTGAAAGACAGACACCTGGCATTAGAGTTTCAGCAGGGTAATGGAAATAGCAATAAGCATTCATCTCTCCCACAGATCAGAGGTTAGCACATATGAAACTTTCCTAGTAACCATCTAGAAATTCCACCACACTCTTGGTTACATTGGAGCAAAGAAATTTCAAGAGCGACATGGTTAAAATTCAAGCTTTTAAGAAAGTATATATTTTTTGCAAACAGTCTTATCAATCGTCCGACATAACTACAGGAGGACATGGACTCAAACTTATAAGAGGAAACTTAGAAGAGCAAAGTGAACTGAAACTAAAAACTGCTTCACAGAGAGGGTGATGACTGTAGACTATGCATCCCTATCATCTTTTTAAAAAAGGGAGCCAGATAGCATTTTCCCCAGGAATAGGAGACAAGAATATGGTATGTTTTGAAACATACATCACCTAACCAGTTGGACCATAATGATCTCTTCCTGTCCTCCAAGCAGGTTTCATTTATAGATGCATGAAACTGCCACACAAAGCAGAGGTAGCAAGAGATACAAAAAGGGTGATAATACTTACCTGGCAGTTTTATCTGGAAGTGCAAAGCATTACACAGATGGACTAAAATTTCTTTTACTTCTACAGTGCATGCCTGTCCAAAGAGAAAGGACCACATTTCACCAATATCGCCGGGTGCGGCTTTGACAAGCCCTTTATGCTTCCTGCGTTAACACTGCACATTGAAGCCATGAATAATTATGTACACCCAAACACCAGATCCATTTACCTTGTAAATGGAGTACTGCAAACCACGAGCATTTAAAAAATAATTGCGCTCTTGTTCAGGTTACTGCTTGTCATGATCTGAAGAGAAAGGAGTCTGGCGTCAATGCCAAGCATATATTTGTGTAACAAAATAGTTCCTACAGCATGAGACACAATGGAATGGGTAATAGGAATCATGTGACAACACAATTAGTACCAGTGTTGCTCAGTCCATGAGATAGCTACAATGCATCATAGTTTGAACTATGTGGGGAAAGATCGCAATTTAATTCAAATTTGAGTTGCTAAAACTATTTTCTTCACATTTTAAGCCACAAACCCAATAACTGATTAGTCTTCTGAAGTCACACTCAATGGCACTGCATCATATAACTATCAGAGTCCATTGCACTTCACTGCTTTTTTTTAAATATTGAAATGTAGAAGATTTTTCTGCATTTGTTGGGTGACCTACTCTCAAACCTAAGCTAATGCCATTTTCCAGCCAGCTCCTGGAAGCATGTAACAAGAGTCCAGCAACAACTCCCATTTCATACGAGGTTCACACGCAGGTACAGATGCGACACCTCATTAAGTGAGATGCTGGAGTGGCACTGTTCAGAGCATTGCTTGTTATTTCAGTGCTGCAATGCTCAAAACTTAAGCACAGTCCAGGGAACTGTTGGCTGAGACATTTAACTAATAGCCTGATCTTCAATGTGCACACAACAGCGGCGAGTAACTCACCTCCTGACTCCCCAAAGCCTGTCCACCATCTACAAGGCACAAGTAAGGAGTGTGATGGAATACTCTCCACTTGCCTGGATGGGTGCAGCTCCAACAACACTCAAGAAGCGTGACACCATCCAGGACAAAGCAGCCCGCTTGATTGGCACCCCATCCACAAACATTCACTCCCTCCACAACCGACATAGTGGCAGCAGTGTGTACCATCTACAAGATGCACTGCAACAATGCACCAAAGCTCCTTCGACAGCACCTTCCAAACCTGCGACCTCTACTACTAGGACAAGGGCAGCAAATGCATGGGACCACCACCGCCTGCAAGTTCCCCTTAAGGCCACATACCATCCTGATCTGGAACTGTAATCACTGATCCTTCACCGTCGCTGGGTTAAAATCCTGGAACTCCCTTCCAAACAGCACTGTGAGTGTACCTACCCCACCTGGACTGCAGCAGTTCAAGAAGGCAGCTCACCACCACATTGTCAAGAGCAATTAGGGATGGGCAACAAATACTGGCTTAGCCAGCAATGCCCACATCCCATGAATGAATTAAAAAAGCATTGTTTATGTTGGTTCATATTTAAACATGTGTCAGGTCCTCTGTCAATATTCCCTCTTGCACTAATGATGGATTGATGATTTATCTCATTTTCTACATTTTGCAGCCTTCCTGATGCTTAATACAAGAAGCCATGGTCCTTTACCCAAATGCCTTAATTTAAAAATATCTATTTTAACACTTGAAGAAATATTAGTTAAAAATATAAGTAATGGCAGAGTCAGAGAACCAGGTTTGCGAGATACAAACAAAAATCCTTACAAAATGCTCTTCTGACTCATCCTACAACTGATAAATGGTCAGGTCATGGCGCGGCAAGATAAAATATTTTAACCTGAGGGAATCATGCACAAGTAACCATCAACTCTCGTCAGCCTTACTCCTGGAGGAGTTTATTATTACTGACCTCGACATCAGTCGCAGATCCAATGGTAGAACTGCGTGTGCAGCAAATCAAGTGCCGGCATAATATTGAGAGATTATTTAGCACTATTACTTCTATGGATTATCCTCTCAGCTTCATTGGTAAAGAGTTTTTGAATCTCAGTAATGAAATGAAAAGCATCTTTCAGAAAACTATGCCAGTATCCCACACTTAAATGGGTGGTCATGCATGCTTGCATTAAAACCGGTGTTAAACAAGGAGTTTTGCTGGACTCCTGTTGCAGCCTCTGGGAGCTGGCTGGAAAGTGGTAGTCACAAAGGGCTGTGAGCAGGTCATCTAACATTTGTGCTGCTGGAGGTGCACGTGTCAGAGATTTACACAAAAGGAAGGGTGTAAAGAAGAAAAAAGTTAGAGCAGATGGTAGGATGCACATACCCAGATACAAACCCTTCCCAGGATACCTCGGTTAGTAGGACCGAATTAAAAAGGAAAATCACAAAATAAAAACTATTTTATGGACAGAAAGGAAGCTCTCCTTTCAAGAGGTGTATGACCTCCTCCAAACATGAGGAAAAGGGCACAACATTCTCAGCTAACATAGGCAATCCAGTTGGGCACATGCTAATGCAGCAAGAATCTTTGTCCTGACATGCCTGTTAGGAACATGTGCTACGATTTGAAGTGGGTGCAATTGATACAGACTCATTGTAATTATGACACTGTATATCTGCATTAGCATCCTTGATGGAGGGAAGGTTTAAACAACCAGAGTGCAAGTAGATAAAACCATAAAAGCCAGTTATAATTTGGGTTTTTACAAATAGGGATGCAAGATATAAGAGCAAAGAGACGATGATAATTTTGTACAATGCAATGGTTAGGCCATTTAGAGTAATATATGTAATTTTGGGTACCCCATTTATAGAAAGGGCATTAAAGCCTTTGAGAGTATACATTGTATATTCACAAGGATGATGCCTGGTATGAGAAACTATATGACAGACTTGCGATCTGGAGCTTTTTCCACAGAAGCAGAGAAAGTCAAGGAGATATAATAAAGATTTAGAAATTTTGCAGGGTTTTGCCAAGATCAATAACGAAAGGGTTATCTCCTCTAACTAGAGATAGAATGAAAAGTGATCAGCAACTTAAAATGGTAAGGACAAACATCTTTGCAGAGTGTGGTTACAGCAAGGAATGCTTTGACACAGGGAATAGTTGACGTAGAGGCCACCACAGCTTTGAAAAGGAAGTATAAACACTTGAACTGGAGAAAAATAGAGCGCTGTGGGGATAAAAAAAAAAGAATTATTCGTATTTCCTCCAATAGAGCCAGCAGAGAAGAATGGTCTCTTTCTGTGCTGGGTTCAAATGCAGTCTATGGAATGGAAATCTCCCCTCTTTTTTTCTCTTGGCTGCTCCTACATAGAGAAATGACATAGTGCCGACCTAGTCCCTTGTGTATACACAACCAAATCTGGCCCTTAATCTACCACCACAAATATGGCTGATGTAGGATATGGAAAGGTCAGTGGTGCAGTAGGGAATACTCTGCTGAAACTAAGTCTAACACACATTTCTAAAGGTGTGTAAAAAGAGCTTTATTCTGCAATTAGTTGTGGCACATTCTGGAAATGCAAAGATTGACACTAAATGCCTGAAATGCAATTATGTTAACCGGTATTAACATCCCTCACCTAATGGAGAATTTTTTCTTCAATTATGCTGAATATAACAGAGCAACACTTGATTGTATGGCCACGTTGCTCAGAACTTAGTAAATAAAACACACCGATGTAAATTTAGCAAAAAAAAATTAATTGCACCCTAGTCTTGAGGTTCTAAAGGAGATATTAAAAACAAGTCCACAGGCACATAGTCCACACAGCCTAGCAGGCATCTGCAGCGCAATGCTGTTGCAGTTCCATCTTCAGCCATAGCTGATTAAGTTAACTGCAATTTGTGCAACAGCCTTTCCTACAGCTACTGCGTGAAGAAATGTGTGCACTTTTCCATCAGCCATTCTGGGCAGTGTGGGAGGAGCCTGCAGCTGGACAACAATGTAGTCGGCAGTAAGACTACAAAACTTCTTTGCCCACACGGAAAACACTGCCCTGTTATGTTGACAGTTGTGGCAGAATTGGTTAAACAAAGATAATCTTGGTACAGTACCTTTCTGGACATTAGAACAAGTCATAACCATGCAAACAACTCTATGACTCAAATCCTGTAATTATAGGCTCAGCAAACAGATAGCATTATGAACAGTGTCCCCATCTAACCATAAGCCAGTCTACCTACCTGCTATGGAAGGTCACTTTCTTGACATTTTTAAAGGTAGAATTTTATTGAGTGCTTCAAAATAATTTATTTTTATATCCACATCATTAATTGAAGTGATATTCACCTGGAAGGAAACAGCAGAGGTTCAGGACACAAAGATATTAAGGAATATTTTCCTATTTTGAGTGATTTCATTTGTAATCAATACAACTTAACAGTAGCTTGCTATTGATTTAAAGGCAAAATGTTAGGACTATTGCAGGGTCACGAGATGACCCAAAGACCTATATCAACTAGAGGGGAATCCTTAAATCTATCAGACCTGGGTCAGCCTGGTCATCAATTGCTGATTTCCCCCCAACAGTGCATGTTGACTTTTGCTGAATGCTAGTTCTGTTGTTGTACACTAATTGAACACATTTTCTGCAATAACACTATTTTCCTCTGAGTAGCTTGCCTTTTGAAAGTTAGAATGGGGTGCCCCAAGGAGTGTGTCACTATTAATAGGAGTTTTCCTATAGAAGTTTGAAACCCATTGTATTATACAGCATAGTACATTACACAATGACAACTGTAGCAAGAGATTTAGAAGCCCAGTGAGTAGCAAAACTCAAGACTCCTGCTGAGAGAGAGCTCCATCTCCACCTCTCCCAAGGAAAAGAAAGCCACAAACACAAGCAATGCAGAGCTGCAGATGTGTGATACTCTGTCAAAAGACAACATGTCACTTTTACCTCCCACCAATCCTGATAATTTAGTACAGTACCACAAGGATCCTTTGTCATACAAGTTACAGTCCAAGTACACAGTTGATGATTAAGAGGTGGTGATATAACTGGTCTCCATCTGTCTTTTCCTCTCGACAAATTAGAACGCACCGTACAAAAACTAGAAGTGATGCATATCAAAATTGACGAAGGGAAAAATAAAGCTGTAAATTGACAGCACACAAGAGTGCAATAACGCTATTTTAAGGTTCAGGGGTGTCCTAGTACAGTTGCTGCAGCTTCCAAGGGAGTAATTTCGGCCTTGCATATTAAAAGATTAGTCAGCTACCTCTTCCAGTGGAGTGAATTCTTCTAGAGGTTAACCAGCAACATTGGAAAGGTATCAAAAACAACCACCTCTGGAATAACTATTATTTGCTATTGTTGACAAAACTCCTTTAGGGAAAAATCCCTATTACAGGTATTTATAGTAAACCAACAGAATATGGAAACATGAAGCGGAGGAAAATAAATAGTTCATCCCATCGTCAGATTCTGGTATATGGTTGGCTATGCCCCAGTTTATCTTCTTCCTGCGTTGATGTCCAACAGTTAAACAGAAAGGACACGGACTCATAGCCCCACATTTTATCTAGCCTAATTCAGGAGATGCTCATGTAGTGGAACTTTGGGTGATGTGGACACCAAACTGAAATGAGTTTGGATTTGGCAATGGGTGCCAAGCCACTGATGCTACAAAGCCCAAATATTATATACACTGCTTCTGCCTCAAGACCCAAAGAATTCTTTCACCCCAGAGGCAAGCTGGAGATCTGCTCCAGCCTTCCACCAATGTCACTCAAACTAGTCAGTCAGGGTTGGACAAGAGCAGCCTAATGACAACCGCAATTCAGATATCCCCCTCCCGCCTACTAGACTCTTCTCTGTACCTCGAACAGCTGGCACTATTAGCTCACCAAGTGGCAGATCAGTGGCACAAATCTTCCAGCCACTTTTTCATGAAGCTCTAATGCACTATGCCAACATGGTCAGGCTTTTTAAGAAAACATTTTATCCCTCTTTGCTGTAGTCACGTGACTGCATATAACACATGCTGACTTAAAGGGACCAGTTGGGTGACCTATCAGTCTCTGCTCAAGAGACACGAAAGCTGCCAAGTGCCACACCAAATGTGGCCTGGGGCAAAGAAACTTGCAATAATGTTTCATCATGAAGGAAGGAGCTTCCTGATTCTCAGCACATCCTCTCCCTCCCCCACTTGCCTCCGTCATCTCCCCATTGGAAGAAAAGGGAACCCAGTTTGCAAAAAACAAACCTTTCCAACTGCTTTTCTTTCAAAAAAAGCTGTGTGGTAACTGTAAGCAGAGATGCTCATTTAACCCCTTCACTAGAATATAGTCATAACTGCACAGGAGGACGACTTCAACCCAGATTCCAGGCCGGCTCTCAGTAGAGCAATCCAGTCAGACCCATTCCCCTGCTCTATCAATAGCCCTGCAAATTTATTTCCCTCGGAAATGTATTTCCCTCAAGTGCCCATTCAAATAAATGGTGTTTAGCACAGCGTGAATCTGGACTGATTTATTTATTTTTTTATTTAGATACACAGCACTGAAACAGGCCCTTCGGCCCACCGAGTCTGTGCCGACCAAGAACCACCCATTTATACTAACCCTACAGTAATCCCATATTCTCTCACACCTACCTACACTAGGGGCAATTTACAATGGCCAATTTACCTATCACCTGCAAGTCTTTGGCTGTGGCAGGAAACCGGAGCACCCGGCGAAAAGCCACACGGTCACAGGGAGAACTTGCAAACTCCGCACAGGCAGTACCCAGAATTGAACCCGGGTCCCTGGAGCTGTGAGGCTGAGGTGCTAATCACTGCGGTGTAATTTCTATCACTGTTTCAACATTTCATAGCCATGATGATTATGGGCATTCAATTGATAATTAGACATACCTGAACATTAATTGGAGAGAATATTGTGGATTTTAAAAAACTGCCATTTCCTGTCTACAAAATCATTTCCTGCTGTTACTTTTTTGGCACACTTGCATCAACACTTTCCCCCCTCGTTAAAAATTCTTATGTTCACAATTATAATTGAAACTACCCATGTAAACCAGTTATGCTGCAATTACTACACACCACCAGTACTGGCTGTATTTTGTTCTTAGCTCGAGTCTGATCCAGAGAAATTCCTGCACTCTAACTCGGTTTCCAAAACTCTGCACTATTTGCTATGTAATTATCAAAATTGAAGTAGTATATAAAAAAGTTTTAAATTGAGTTACGCAATTGAGCTCACTGACCCAATTATCTGCTGCCTTCTAACCCCCACTTCACTTGGTCTTAACACCCTCATGTGCAATGCCATAGGAGGTCAATTAGTGATTTGGAGACAGGTAACCAGTAACCAAGCGGAAATAGAAAAAGAACAGTAACGGTCACTGACAGATTGGGCCGAATCCTTGTTGTGACATCCAAGTATTTCTAAAAGTTTCAAAAGGACAAATTACAGAAAGTAAAACTAACTTTTTAACTGCAGATCAAACACCACCTTTGCAGTCACTCAGATATATTGTAAATGTTCCACAATCCTATTTGTGTACTTGCAACAACCAGTGTAGATGCAGACAGCCAGTGCACTCTCCACTGACTTGCAACAATGTTCCCACTATAGAGCTGATAACGGTGATGCAATTTATCAAAAGGCAATTTGCAGTTGGTAACAGAGATTCTATAGTCAATGCATGTCCCACGCACCAGTCAGCGCTATAATTCTCCAAGACAAATGCAACACAGAAAGCACCTACAACACTGCAGACTCAAATGATTGACACCTCATTATTTGCAGTACCAAAGTTCAGCCAGGTACAATAAAGAATAGATTAAAACAGTCTTACCGTACATGGCAGTCATTACAATAAAAGTAAACCAATATGGTTTTGAAGATTGCAAGTGTATATTGCTCATTGATTCCTGATGGGCATGCCTCATGCATTCAAACTGGGGAACATCTCAAAAGGAGTCTTCTCCCCGTTCCTGCAGGACAGTTCCATTCTCTATATAGCAGTGCAGCTGTTTGAGGAAGTAACAGGTGCGCTCATTTTGCCAAGCATTTTTTTTTTTGAGGGGCGGGATGGGTAGGGAAGAATGAAAGAGAAAGGAGGGCACTTCAATGCCCATCCTTGATTTGAAGTAGTCAAAAAGCTTCCTCACCCCAGCCATAACTTTAAAAAAAAAGAGATCGTGGGAATAAGTCTGCAATTTGCAAAGAACTGCTTCAAAATCATGCATGTGATCAGTCTCAAGTGGAGCAGTGGTGGGGTAATCAGGAAAAGTGCGTGTTACAATTGCCTAGTTTGACAATGTGGGACCACAGGAAAATCAAAACAGAGCTCCCTATCCTAATTGCCATCCAGAGACTCCTGCTGGAAAATGCAAGTATGTGGGAATTGACAAACCTCGAAAGAAAGATCAGGGAATAAGTTTTCAATTTGCAAAGGACTGTTTCAAAATCATGCATTCTATCAGGAGTTTCCTTAAAAGTCTCAACAGGTAAATGCACTGCCCCATATAATAAAAAAGTCCCAGATTCAAGATTAACCAAGTGCTGCTGTGAACCTGTGAAAGCATGCCCCAGTCAATGTTAACACATCAGAATGTGCCCAAAAGTACAGTATAATCAGAGTAATGAGATAAAACAGCTGGAGATCAGTTTATATAAAATTATGCTCCATGAGCATTTGGAAACTCATTTTAAAAGCTTCTACTAATTTCACCCTTTAAAGTTATAATTTAACTGAATGACCTTAGTTTGAGAACACAAACCTTCTCACCAGTGACCGTTCACGGAATGGATTGTGGCCAAATTTGCAGAGTAAACTTTCTCAGACTGCTGACAAAGAAACTCCCGGAAGAGGTAGTGGAGATTGTTTTAGACATGAAAATGCAACTCCTTCCACAGTGCAGCACTTCTTTAGAAAATGGTTTTCTTCAAATGTAAGTTTTATATTTTTACTATCTGATTTCTTGTGAGGTTGCTCACAGGTAACGTGGAACATGATTATAATGTTCAGCTGCCAACCTGGCTTATCCTCTTCAGTCCACTGCTCAGGTTCTCCTTGTGGAGAAGCAGTCTAAACATGTCCGGAAGTCAATCATTTTGTTGCACATTTCTCTAAACCGTCAATTCCTCAGGTAATATTCTTGTCTCAAAAACATCTCTAAAAAGGTTAAGAGCTGTAAACAATTGAGCAAAATGATAGGTACTCAAAACTCAAAAATATTTAAATTAGAGCTCGGCTGTTAGTTTACTTTGAGCTGGTTACTCATGTAGCTAATTATCAAAAAAACCTCAGTGAACTAATATGACCATAGCTGTTGCACTTAAATTCAGCAACAGTTTCTCAACTTTGTAAAATGGTAATAAAGACTAAACCAAAATGACATAAAGTGCCTGTAGAAATCTGCAATAAAAGTGAGCTCATGTGTCGTGTTGGCAAGTAAGTTTTCCACCCAGCCCCCACAAAGAAACAGTCCAACTGTAATACAACTTTGGTCATTTTGTGTTTTATTCCCATCCAAAACTCATCTCCCATGCGGCACAACCAAGCCAAATAAGTCAATTTTCCTCATGAATCCAGTCGAGACTCAATTATAATTACAGCAGGACTAGCCACTGATGTGGGTTGGCACATTATCACTTCAGATCAGAATCCAGTCCAGACCAAGCTGAAGCGATACAGTTTGTCAGAGACTTGGGTGAAACGAGTTTTCAACTGCCTGTAAAATCAACACAAACTGAAAATCTCACTCAGGGAGGCTTAAGAGATGACTTGTATAGCAAATGAAAATATAAGTTGGGTTGGGGGGGGGGGGGGGGGGGGCAGCAAGGTGGCTATTCTGAGCTTGGGGTTATGACACATTATTTGGAAACAATACAGGAACTGTAACACTGTATCCAACTCAATACTACACTTAAACTGAGAGGGCGCAAAATATTTCCTACACCAGGGCATGGGCACAAAAATCAAGACCGGCACGCAAGTGCAGTATGAGGAAACACTGCCCTGCCAGAGGCGCAGTCTTCTGGATGAGACATTAAACCAAGACCCGTTCTGCTTGCTCAGGTGGACGTAAAAGATGCAATGGCACTAGTTCGAAAAGCAGGGGCATTATCCCCAGTGCCCTGGCCAATCAACATCAGAAAAACAGATTATCTGCTCATTATCACTTTGCTGTGTGCATACTGACTGCTGCAGTTCCTGTATTACAAAAGTAACTACACTTCAAAAAGATCATTGGCTGTAAAGTGCTTTCAGAGGTCTGGTGGTCCTGAAAGGCACTATACAAATGCAAGTGTCACTTCTCTGTTTACACCCAGCCATCAGTCTTCAGACTGAAATTTTTTTCACAGTGTATTGCCTTTGGAGGCATGGAGAACCTCCATATGGACCTCAAAAAAGAGCTGCAACATGAATGAGGCAGCATAGGTATTTGTTGAAGGCAGCAAGACCAGGTTATAGAGAGTGGGTTTTCCAAAGGGAGTCCTGGAGGCAAAGCAGCACAAAATGAAACTGATGTAACTGCAATGCTTAGCTTCCATCATTCTGGCTTTGGTTGGGCTGAACACTAATGTTCCAGCAATATGGTTTTAGAAACCCAAACTCCTCTTCTCTCCACCCCACACCCCCCACAACATTAGCGAAGATCCACAAGTTTAATTGTAAACATGAAGTTTTGGCAAATATACATGCACATTGTTACA